>NC_134360.1:229782875-230082875 GCF_048569485.1 Anomaloglossus baeobatrachus | reverse complement strand
ATATTGAGCGGTAACGCAGGATATAAAAATGGTGCAGATTTATTAGAATTCATTAGATCCCGGAGTTTAATTCTATGCTTCTGTGCTGTTATCTGTCATCCGTTCATGCAATTAAAAGAAAATATCTCCGTGTTTCCATGGAGCTGGAGCCTTGTGCTAGAACAGGCACCCACACAGGGCCTACAAGCTATGAAATATTAATTCACTACAACCGTACATCTGATATTCCCAACAACCAGCAATCTAAACAGATACTGCAGCAAATTCAATAATCCACGGGCAGGAAGGGGTGCGGGTGCAGAAGGCGCGTGGACTCCTTCCTTCTCAAGGAACACGACAGTTTCTAATTTAAGGATTAAAATGATTCTGCTAAAAGCAGATAATGAGAGAAGAGCCGCACGTCGCAGCGAGAGGAGGAAAACAAGGGGCTTTTATTGTTTTCAGCACTTTGTTTCCCACACACAGAGGGAAATATTCTGCACAGACCTCGATCCTCATCATTTAGGGTTTGTTAATAGCATCAATAAGGCAGGAGGTGCACAGTGCCTCAGGGTTCAGGGGTATCCGCAAGATCAGCATTTTCTAGATATAATTTTATATTAATCTATCCATCCAACCACCACTAGAGGGAGCTCACTACATACAGATTTATACAGCCACCACTAGGGGGAGCTCACTACATACAGATTTATACAGCCACCACTAGGGGGAGCTCACTACATACAGAATTATGCAGCCACCACTAGAGGGAGCTCACTACATGCAGATTTATACAGTCACCACTAGGGGGAGCTCACTACATACAGATTTATACAGCCACCACTAGGGGGAGCTCACTACATACAGAATTATGCAGCCACCACTAGAGGGAGCTCAGTGTATACAGATTTATACAGCCACCACTAGGGGGAGCTCAGTACACACAGATTTATACAGACACCTCTAGAGGGAGCTCACTACATACAGATTTATACAGCCACCACTAGGGGGAGCTCACTACATACAGATTTATACAGCCACCACTAGGGGGAGCTCACTACATACATTTATACAGCCACCACTAGAGGGAGCTCACTACATACAGATTTATACAGCCACCACTAGGGGGAGCTCACTACATACAGAATTATGCAGCCACCACTAGAGGGAGCTCACTACATGCAGATTTATACAGTCACCACTAGGGGGAGCTCACTACATACAGATTTATACAGCCACCACTAGGGGGAGCTCACTACATACAGAATTATGCAGCCACCACTAAAGGGAGCTCAGTGTATACAGATTTATACAGCCACCACTAGGGGGAGCTCAGTACACACAGATTTATACAGACAATTCTAGAGGGAGCTCACTACATACAGATTTATACAGCCACCACTAGGGGGAGCTCACTACATACAGATTTATACAGCCACCACTAGGGGGAGCTCACTACATACATTTATACAGCCACCACTAGAGGGAGCTCACTACATACAGATTTATACAGCCACCACTAGGGGGAGCTCACTACACACAGATTTATACAGCCACCACTAGAGGGAGCTCAATGCACACAGATTTATTCAGCCACCACTAGGGGGAGCTCACTACATATAGATTTATACAGCCACCACTAGAGTTCAATACATACAGATTTATACATCCATCACTAGAGGGAGCACATTACATACAGAATTATGCAGCCACCACTAGGGGGAGCTCATTATATACAGATTTATACAGCCACCACTAGAGGGAGGTCACTAGTACAGATTTATTCAGCCACCACTAGAGGGAGCTCAGTACATATAGATTTATACAGCCACCACTAGGGGGAGCTCAGTACATACAGATGTATACAGCCATCACTAGGGGGAGCTCACTACATACAGATTTATACAGCCCCCATTAGGGAGAGCTCACTTCATACAGATGTTTAGAGCCACCACTAAGGGGAGCTTACTACATACAGATTTATACATCCACCACTAGGTGGAGCTCAGGGTATACAGATTTATACAGCCCCCACTATGGGGAGCTCCCTACATAAATGTATTCAGCCACCACTAGGTGGAGCTTACCACATACAGATTTATACAGCCATCACTAGTGGGAGCTTGCTACATACAGATTAATATAGCCATGGCTATGGGGAGCTCACTACATATAGATTTATACAGCCATGGCTATGGGGAGCTCACTACATATAGATTTATACAACCACCACTAGAGGGAGCTCACTACATACAGATTTATACAGCCACCACTAGGGGGAGCTCACTACACACAGATTTATACAGCCACCACTAGAGGGAGCTCAATGCACACAGATTTATTCAGCCACCACTAGGGGGAGCTCACTACATATAGATTTATACAGCCACCACTAGAGTTCAATACATACAGATTTATACATCCATCACTAGAGGGAGCTCATTACATACAGAATTATGCAGCCACCACTAGGGGGAGCTCATTACATACAGAATTATGCAGCCACCACTAGGGGGAGCTCATTATATACAGATTTATACAGCCACCACTAGGGGGAAGTCACTAGTACAGATTTATTCAGCCACCACTAGAGGGAGCTCACTACATACAGATTTATACAGCCACCACTAGGGGGAACTCAGTACATACAGATTTATACAGCCACCACTAGGGGGAGCTCACTACATACAGATTTATACAGCCACCACTAGAGGGAGCTCACTACATACAGATTTATACAGTCATCACTAGGGGGAGCTCAGTGTATACAGATTTATACAGCCACAGCAAGGGGGAGCTCAATACATACAGATTTATACAGCCACCACTAGAGGGCGCTCACTTTATACAGATTTATACAGCCACCACTAGGGGGAGCTCACTACATACAGATTTATACAGCCACCACTAGGGGGAGCTCACTATATACAGATTTATACAGCCACAGCTAGGGGGAGCTCACAACATACAGATTTATACAGTCACAGCTAGGGGGAGCTCACTACATACAGATTTATACAGTCACAGCCCAGGGGGAGCTCACTACATACAGATTTATACATCCACCACTAGGTGGAGCTCAGGGTATACAGATTTATACAGCCCCCACTAGGGGGAGCTCCCTACATAAATTCATTCAGCGACCACTAGGGGGAGCTCACCACATACAGATTTATACAGCTATCACTAGTGGGAGCTTGCTACATACAGATTAATACAGCCATGGCTATGGGGAGCTCACTACATATAGATTTATACAGCCATGGCTATGGGGAGCTCACTACATATAGATTTATACAGCCACCACTAGAGGGAGCTCACTACATACAGATTTATACAGCCACCACTAGAGGGAGCTCACTACATACAGATTTATACAGTCATCACTAGGGGGAGCTCAGTGTATACAGATTTATACAGCCACAGCAAGGGGGAGCTCACTACATACAGATTTATACAGCCACCACTAGAGGGCGCTCACTATATACAGATTTATACAGCCACAGCTAGGGGGAGCTCACAACATACAGATTTATACAGTCACAGCTAGGGGGAGCTCACTACATACAGATTTATACAGTCACAGCTAGGGGGAGCTCACTACATACAGATTTATACAGTCACAGCCCAGAGGGAGCTCACTACATACAGATTTATTCAGTCACCACTAGTGGGAGCTTAGTACATATGTATTTATACAGCCAGCCCCAGTGCAGAAATATTACCATTGTACATGCAGTTTGACCTGTGGACAGTAGACATATGTTCATGTACAGCTGTTTTTACCTTTTTATTTATGAAGTAGTTTGGAAAAATGTCTGGTGGAATATAAGAAATAGTATGTCACTTCTCTGAATCAAATACTGATAGAAACCTCTCCAAATCTATGCCCTCTCCATACCAAAGGCTGCGAAAAACACTTTAAGAAAACCTTTGAAAAACTCTTCAATATCAGCGTAAAAAGAAAAATAGAAACTCCTCCAAGGCTTTGTGAACACAATCTTTTGTTGAGTCTTCAGAGCAGAAACTGAGCAAAATCTTACCGTATCATCAAAAACTCAAATTTTCCTCTAGTGTGCCCAGAACCTAACAAACCCTAGAGATTCTTCTGCACCAGACTATGATTGCCCATATTATTGATTGCAGCGATGATCATTCCCAGTTGGTTAAAGGGGAAATGACCAGTGATACTTGACTCGCTGATTACATACAGTCATATGAAAAAGTTTGGGCACCCCTGTGAGGCAAATCCCGGGATATGAAGATGAATTATGACTCCAGTCATAATCGCTCATCACTCCCTGGCAGTGCCCCCCCCCCTTCTTGTCCTCAGATGTCCAGCATCTGTGAAGCACACACCTCCATGGCCATGTCCTGTGATATGGAAATGAGATGATGTGGGGACAATGGACACAGGATGACTCCCTGCCGTGACCCTGTAGTGGGGGCTGCTAGCTAGTTAGCAAGGCTATGGAAATAGCCAGACAGAACGACTCCAGTAAAAAATGGTTCATATCTCGCAAGCCATATTTCCGATAAATATGGCAACCATAAAAATGGTGTCTCCGCATGTGGACGATGCCGGCACCCCCTTTTTATGGGAGCAGGACATTGGGAAATGCCCCAGGCGTGATATCAGCCAATGGGGAACTGGCAGACAGGTCATGAGTCCCCTCGTTCTGTAGCTAAATTCATAGCTGTCACAATGAGAGCATTGGCGTCCGCCTACGACGCTCCCAGGCAAAGTTATGGCCCATATTCCATGTTGGGATATTGTCCATAACTCAAGCCAGGGGTGGAGCAGTGCTCCCTGTGAGGTCACTAAGGTAGGAGGGGACCTGGATCTGCCCAGGTTGATAACCCTACTTCGGCCATTTTCCAGGGTTCTTCTCGCTGGGGGCACGTGTAGGAAACATCTGTGGGAAGGATCCTAGAAACCTGGGTACAGCGCCCCCCTGTGGCCAGACGCAACAAGGTAACTGCTGGAACTGTGTATGCCTGTTTGTAACCCATGCTTTGATTGTAACTGTACTCTGACATATGTATATTCTGTAGATTCCCTATTGTATATATTGTAGTTTCTAGTGTGCTTTAGGCTGATTAAATTATATAATTAATCTTGGGCTGTTCTGTTATCTCGATCTTGAATCCCACGTCTGTGTGTTCGGCTAATAGTTACCGTGAAGCGGTTGGTGGCAGCGAGTTGTGCCAAGGATTATTGTGGGGAGGCCAGTGAGATTCGGGGAGATTTTATATATTCCGCCCGCGGAGGTCGGGGGAATATATACCTTACTCTCACCGGGGACCCTTCAATAATCGGCATAAGTAGTATAGCGGCCTCCTTGCTTATGGTCGGGCAATTCCATAATTGGCCTGACTATAAGAGGGGCGCTAGAGAGCGCGTCACGTGCTCTGTCTGTCGGTCGGGAGGTATAAAGGAGGGGTGACCCCCACTTGTTACCCCCCGATTGTGACGTACTGGTAGCCAGCGCGGGGGATTTCTGAGTGACCCCCCCGGTGGTTTGTGACATATTGGTGGCATAGCGGTGGGATCGAGATAATAGTGTGTGTGAGTGTGAGACCCATACTCCCAGACACTAAAGACTGCCTGCAGCAGCTGTGGCTGCTGGGGTCTTCAGACTAGCTCAACACTAGAGTGTCAGAGTGCAGATACTGTAAGGTGTGTGGAGGCATCAGGTGTCAGTTCTGTGTCAGTGACCAAAAGTCTGCAAGAATGGCTGATGGCACCAGGAGCAGAGCTATGCAACTGGCCAATGCTAAGGCAGGAGCCGAAGAGAGGGAGGACGGTGCTGTGGACAGCAATGAGGAGGTTGCCCACGAGTCCTCCAGGAGCTCGACGCCAGAAAACCGTTCTGCCGAGGACATTGCGCAACCTGGCACTGCTGGACAAGATGAGGAGGAGCTCACCCAAGGTTCCTCAACGAGCCAGATGCCAGCCCTCCGCTCTGAAAGGGACAGTGAATCACCAGGCTCCGCAGCGTGCCGCAGATCACCACGTGCCATTCCACCGAGCCTGGGAGGCTCGGATAGCCTTCTTCAAATGGCTATGGCCCTTCTCCAGGCTGGAGACCAGAAGGGCTACAAGGAACTCCTGGCAGAGCGCAGGGCAGAGCGGCACGCAGAGCGTGAGGCTGCGGAGCGAGAGCGGCGGGCAGCGCGTGAAGAGCGAGAGCGAGAGCGACAGGCAGACCGTGACTACCAGCTGCAGCTAGCTCAGCTCCGGCCCTCATCAGCCACATGTGACCTTCAAAACACCAAACTTCCAAAGGTCCGTGTTGAGGACTTCCCAGTGCTGGAGAAGGATGGAGACTTGGACTCTTTCTTGACTGCTTTTGAACGGACTTGCTTGCAGCACCATCTGGACAAGGACCAGTGGGCCAAATACCTGACCCCCCGTTTAAGGGGTAAGGCCCTGGATGTCCTTGGGGACTTGCCTGCTGAGGCAGATCAGGGCTACGACACCATCAAGCGGGCCCTGATCCAACAGTACAACCTCACTCCAGAGTCCTACCGCAAGAAGTTCCGGAGCCTACAGAAGGGACCAAAGGACTCCTGGGCTGACCACCGGCGGGCACTTGCCCGAGCTGCCGACCACTGGACCCAAGGCCTGCAGCTTTCCACCGGACCGGAGATCCTGGACTTGTTCATCACGGAGCAACTCTTGTGGAACTGCCCTGAGGATCTCCGCCAGTTCATCCGAGACCAGAAGCCAAAGGGGTCCACGGCTACAGCTGCCCTTGCCGATGACTACACCAACAACCGGGCCCCTGAGGCCAGGAGAGCGGCCACCAGCAGCACCTGGAGAGGGGGTAAGATGAATTCGGCGAATGCCCCACCTGCCCCTAGACTGCAGGGGGTGCCCCCCTCAACTCCCCTCTCCAGGCCCGTGGCGGAACCAAGACGGTGCCACCAGTGCAACCTACCTGGACACTTCAAGGCCATGTGCCCTCAGCGTCCCAAGGCCCCGGCTCCGTCCCCGTCCCAAGGGCCGCCCAAGGTGTATTGTGTGGGTGGGGGTGGTGGTAGGTCCCTGGACAGCTTCCAACCTGTCACCGTCGGCCGGTCTGTGACCATAGGACTGCGAGACAGCGCCTCGGAGGTGACTCTGGTGCGGCCTGAGATGGTGTCCCCCCAAGACTTGATCCCTGGAAAAACCCTCGCTGTCTCCGGGATTGGAGGCACTGACCCGGCGCTGCCTGTTGCTGACATTTATGTGGACTGGGGCGCAGGGCGAGGGGTGAGGGAGGTGGGGGTAACTGATCGGATCCCTGCAAACGTGCTACTTGGGACAGATTTGGGGCAGATAACCTCCCAGTTTGGGCCCCAACCAAGGGCTGAACCTTCAGCCAGTACTGACATGACTCCTGACAATGTTAATGTGTTATCTATGAATGATGTAAGGGAGGAGGGAGTGAACTCTGATATTTCTGCTTGCATAGACACCATAGACACACACGCAGCTGCAGCTGTGACAGGAGGGGAGGGGGTCAGAGAAAGGTGTGACAATGCCTCTACAAGTAACCAGCCTGTGAGCTGGGATCTGTTGCCCTCTGCAGGGATAAGCAGAGAGCAGGGTGCTGCAGGGGGAGGACCAGTGTGTGGGGTGGGGGCTACCACAGCAAATGTGGGGTCCCCAGAGATTTCACAGCGGGGTTCTGTTGCTGCAGGAGGGGAACAGGCAGGTGAGATTGGGGCCGGTCCAGGAGCGGAAGTGCTCCCAGGTAAGATCTCGGTGCATGGTTCCCCCACAACCGGGGTGTCAGGAAGCCAGGTAGGTCTGCCTGAACCGGCGACTTGGTCAGGAACGGAGGAGGAGCAGGCACGACCCACGGTCGCAGCGGCTGTGGCCGCTGTCACCCGCAGTGGGAGTGCTGGGAGCCAAGGGGCCTCCCGGAGGTCCGATAGCTCTTCCCCTTCTGACCAAGTGGCAGCCGAGTCAGGTGGAGGCCAGGACACAGGTCCCGGGGTACTGACTGAAGATGTGACAGTCTCGTCGATTCTGGCCACATCTAGTCAGGGGTTTCAGGCAGCGTTAGAAGCTGACGACAGCCTGAAAGCTCTTAAGGAGCAGGCGGCACAGCCTCCCTCGGACTCGGACCCGGAGGGAGTGGTCTGGGACCAAGGACGGCTGTACCGGGCCACGGTCCAGCAGGGTTCACCGGAGGCGTGGCCCAGGGACCGACAGTTGGTGGTACCCTATCCGTTCCGGACGGAGTTGTTGCGGATCGCACATGAGATTCCGATGGCCGGACACCTAGGGATCGCTAAGACCAAGGCCAGGTTAAACCAGCATTTCTACTGGCCAAAAATGGGGGCCGATGTGGCTGCCTACTGCCGTTCGTGTGAAACCTGTCAGAGAGTGGGGAAGGCGGGGCCACGCCCCAAAGCCCCACTGGTATCTCTGCCAATCATCGATGAGCCTTTCAGGAGGGTGGCTGTGGATCTGGTCGGCCCGCTGGCCATCCCCAGCAGCTCCGGGAAACGCTTCATACTGACGGTAGTGGACTATGCCACCCGGTACCCAGAAGCAGTGGCCTTGTCGTCCATTCGGGCTGACAAGGTGGCCACCGCATTGCTGGAGATTTTCTCCCGAGTGGGTTTTCCCCAGGAAATGCTCACTGACCGGGGGACCCAATTCATGTCCCAGCTGATGGAGGCCCTCTGTAAGCAAGTCCAGGTGCGACATCTGGTGGCCAGCCCGTACCATCCACAGACTAATGGCCTGTGCGAGCGGTTCAATGGCACCTTAAAGCAGATGCTTAAGATGTTGGTCGACTCCCATGGGCGTGACTGGGAGCGGTATCTCCCACACCTGTTATTTGCTTACCGGGAGGTTCCACAGGCCTCAACAGGATTCTCACCGTTTGAGCTCCTGTACGGGCGACGTGTGCGGGGCCCCCTGGCTCTGGTGAAAGAGGCTTGGGAAGGGGATTTGGCCACCCCTGGAGTGTCGGTTATCGAGTATGTCATGCGCTTCCGGGACAAAATGCAGGCCTTGACGCAACTGGTCCACGACAATATGGCTCAAGCCCAGGCCGATCAGAAGCGTTGGTACGACCAGAACGCTTGTGAGAGGACCTACCAAGTGGGTCAAGAGGTGTGGGTACTGGTCCCCGTACCACAGGACAAGCTTCAGGCAGCCTGGGAAGGCCCATACCTCGTGTACCAGCAGCTCAACCCTGTGACGTACCTGGTCACCCTGGACCCTGCCTGTGGAAGGCGGAAGCCCTTCCATGTGAACATGATGAAGGCACATCATGAGCGGGAGGCATGTGCGCTCCCCGTGTGCAACCTGCCCGAGGAGGGAGAAGCGGAAACCCTCTTGGATATGCTAGCCCAGGTTAGGGCAGGCGGATCCATTGAGGATGTGGAGGTTGGCCACCAGCTCTTGGAGGACCAACGGTCCCAGCTGTGGGCCACCCTACACCCCTTCCGGGGGTTGTTTACCAACCAGCCCGGAAGGACTGACTTGGCTGTCCATCACGTGGACACTGGGGATCATCCCCCGATCCGGCGTTCAGCATATCGGGTCTCCCTGGAGGTGCAGCAACACATGCGCCAGGAGATTGACGAGATGCTGAAGCTGGGGGTGATCCAGGCATCCAACAGCGCTTGGGCCTCGCCTGTAGTCCTCGTCCCTAAGAAGGACCGAACCACTCGGTTCTGCGTGGACTACAGGGGGCTCAATGCGGTCACGGTCGCCAATGCGTACCCAATGCCACGCATCGATGACCTGCTCGATCAGTTGGCCGGGGCTCAGTACCTGACCATCATGGATCTGAGCCGGGGATATTGGCAGATCCCCCTGACTCGCAAGGCCAGGGAACGCTCTGCCTTTATTACCCCATTTGGACTGTACGAGTCCACGGTGATGCCATTCGGGATGAGGAATGCCCCTGCCACTTTCCAGCGGATGGTCAACACCCTGCTCAAGGGACTTGAAGGGTACGCGGCCGCGTACCTGGATGACATTGCCGTCTTCAGTCCCACCTGGGAAGATCACCTAGAGCATCTAGCACAGGTGCTCAGGCGGGTCCACCGGGCAGGTTTGACCATCAAGCCGGGCAAGTGTCAGCTGGCCATGAGCGAGGTCCAGTACCTCGGTCACCGGGTAGGCAGGGGAACACTGAAGCCCGAGCCTGAGAAAGTGGAGGCCATCGCATCCTGGCCCACCCCCAGGACCAAGAAGCAGGTGATGTCCTTCTTGGGGACCGCTGGGTACTATAGGAGGTTTGTTCCATGCTATAGTAGCCTGGCAAAGCCCCTGACGGACCTCACCAAGAAGAAGCTGCCCTCTGCAGTCGATTGGACAATGGACTGCGAGACAGCCTTCCGGGCCCTAAAGGACGCCCTGTCCAGCCCGCCCGTGCTACAGGCAGCCGACTTCACGCGGCCGTTTGTAGTACAGACCGACGCCAGTGACTTCGGCCTCGGTGCGGTGCTCAGCCAGGTGGACTCTGCGAGCCAAGAGCACCCAGTCTTGTACCTGAGCAGGAAGCTGTTACCAAGGGAAGTTGCCTATTCCACGATGGAAAAGGAGTGCCTGGCCATAGTGTGGGCCCTGCAGCGTCTGCAACCCTATCTATACGGGCGCCACTTCATCGTGGAGACGGACCACAATCCCCTCAGCTGGTTGCACACCGTCTCTGGGACGAATGGGCGATTGTTGCGATGGAGCCTTGCGCTCCAGCAATACAACTTCACCATTCGCCACAAAAGGGGCCGTGACCACGGTAACGCAGACGGGCTGTCCCGACAAGGAGAGGTCGCGGACGGGCGCACGGGGGAACACCGGAGTGTGCTGCCCCCTAGCGCCCTCAAAAGGGGGGAGGTGTGAGGCAAATCCCGGGATATGAAGATGAATTATGACTCCAGTCATAATCGCTCATCACTCCCTGGCAGTGCCCCCCCCCCCTTCTTGTCCTCAGATGTCCAGCATCTGTGAAGCACACACCTCCATGGCCATGTCCTGTGATATGGAAATGAGATGATGTGGGGACAATGGACACAGGATGACTCCCTGCCGTGACCCTGTAGTGGGGGCTGCTAGCTAGTTAGCAAGGCTATGGAAATAGCCAGACAGAACGACTCCAGTAAAAAATGGTTCATATCTCGCAAGCCATATTTCCGATAAATATGGCAACCATAAAAATGGTGTCTCCGCATGTGGACGATGCCGGCACCCCCTTTTTATGGGAGCAGGACATTGGGAAATGCCCCAGGCGTGATATCAGCCAATGGGGAACTGGCAGACAGGTCATGAGTCCCCTCGTTCTGTAGCTAAATTCATAGCTGTCACAATGAGAGCATTGGCGTCCGCCTACGACGCTCCCAGGCAAAGTTATGGCCCATATTCCATGTTGGGATATTGTCCATAACTCAAGCCAGGGGTGGAGCAGTGCTCCCTGTGAGGTCACTAAGGTAGGAGGGGACCTGGATCTGCCCAGGTTGATAACCCTACTTCGGCCATTTTCCAGGGTTCTTCTCGCTGGGGGCACGTGTAGGAAACATCTGTGGGAAGGATCCTAGAAACCTGGGTACAGCGCCCCCCTGTGGCCAGACGCAACAAGGTAACTGCTGGAACTGTGTATGCCTGTTTGTAACCCATGCTTTGATTGTAACTGTACTCTGACATATGTATATTCTGTAGATTCCCTATTGTATATATTGTAGCTTCTAGTGTGCTTTAGGCTGATTAAATTATATAATTAATCTTGGGCTGTTCTGTTATCTCGATCTTGAATCCCACGTCTGTGTGTTCGGCTAATAGTTACCGTGAAGCGGTTGGTGGCAGCGAGTTGTGCCAAGGATTATTGTGGGGAGGCCAGTGAGATTCGGGAAGATATTATATATTCCGCCCGCGGAGGTCGGGGGAATATATACCTTACTCTCACCGGGGACCCTTCAATAATCGGCATAAGTAGTATAGCGGCCTCCTTGCTTATGGTCGGGCAATTCCATAATTGGCCTGACTATAAGAGGGGCGCTAGAGAGCGCGTCACGTGCTCTGTCTGTCGGTCGGGAGGTATAAAGGAGGGGTGACCCCCACTTGTTACCCCCCGATTGTGACGTACTGGTAGCCAGCGCGGGGGATTTCTGAGTGACCCCCCCGGTGGTTTGTGACATATATTAATGTTAACCTTTTTTCTTTATAACAATTTGGGTTTTTGCTATTTCAGTTTGATATATCTAATAACTGATGGACTGAGTAATATTTCTGGATTGAAATGAGGTTTATTGTACTAACAGAAAATGTGCAATCCGCATTTAAACAAAATTTGACACCTGCAAAAGTATGGGCACCCCAACATAAAAGTGACATTAATATTTTGTAGATCCTCCTTTTGCAAAAATCACAGCCTCTAGTCGCTTCCTGTAGCTTTTAATGAGTTCCTGGATCCTGGATGAAGGTATATTTGACCATTGCTGTTTACAAAACAATTCCAGTTCAGTTAAGTTTGATGGTCGCCGAGCATGGACCGCCGCTTCAAATCATCCCACAGATTTTCAATGATATTCAGGTCTGGGGACTGGGATGGCCATTCCAGAACATTGTAATAGTTCCTCTGCATGAATGCCTGAGTAGATTTGGAGCGGTGTTTTGGATCATTGTCTTGCTGAAATATCCATCGCCTGCGTAACTTCAACTTCGTCACTGATTCTTGCACATTATTTCTGCTGATACTGAGTTGAATCCATGCGACCCTCAACTTCAACAAGATTCCCGGTGCCGGCATTGGCCACACAGCCCCAAAGCATGATGGAACCTCCACCAAATCACCAAATTTTACTGTGGGTAGCAAGTGCTTTTCTTGGAATGCCGTGTTTTTTTGCCTCAATGCATAACGCCTTTTTGTACGACCAAACAACTCAATCTTTGTTTCATCAGTCCACAGGACTTTCTTCCAAAATGTAAATGGCTTGTCCAAATGTGCTTTTGCATACCTCAGGCGAATCTGTTTGTGGCGTGCTTGCAGAAACGGCTTCTTTCACATCACTCTCCCATACAGCTTCTCCTTGTGCAATGTGCGCTGTACTGTTGACCGATGCACAGTGACACCATCTGCAGCAAGATGATGCTGCAGGTCTTTGGAGGTGGTCTGTGGATTGTCCTTGACTGTTCTCACCATTATTCTTCTCTGCCTTTCTGATATTTTTCTTGGCCTGCCACTTCTGGGCTTAACAAGAACTGTACCTGTGTTCTTCCATTTCCTTACTATGTTCCTCACAGTGTATCCTTCCCCTGAACAACTATGTTGAATAATCTTTGTTTTCAGATCATTTGATAGTTGTTTTGAGGAGCCCATGATGCCACTCTTCATAGGAGATTCAAATAGGAGAACAACTTGCAAGTGGCCACCTTAAATACCTTTTCTCATGATTGGATACACCTTCCTATGAAGTTCAAAGCTCAATGAGGTTACAAAACCAATTTAGTGCTTTAGTAAGTCAGTGAAAAGTAGTTAGGAGGGTTCAAATCAAGAAATTGATAAGGGTGCCCATACTTTTGCACCGGTCAAATTTTGTTTAAATGCGGATTGCACATTTTCTGTTAGTACAATAAACCTCATTTCAATCCAGAAATATTACTGAGTCCATCAGTTATTAGATATAGGAAACTGAAATAGCTGCTGCAAAAACCCAAATTGTTATAAAGAAAAAAGGTTAAGATGAATAGGGGTGCCAAAACTTTTTCATATGACTGTATTTTATGCTTTGATTTTAAATTTATGCACAGGACATGGTCATAGTTTGAAATTGGACAAGTCACCACCTTGATCGGGATCTTCGGTTAATGAGCCCCTGGAGGACCGGAGGGTGTGCGGTGTTATCAGGAGGTCTTTCTGGCGAGATGCCGTCTAGATTTACCGCAGACGAGCATTAGCCTAAATGCATTGTACGAGCCATCGGGAATTCTATCTTTTTTTCCTCTTTTTGACAGCAGTGTACAAAGTAAAATAATCAATTCTTAGATAAAGGTGCGCTCAGAAAATTTACAGCACGGAAGCGTCTTCCAGTAAATTATTCTGAGGGATGTAATGAATTATGTATGGACACGCCGACTACGTCGCGGATCTGAGCAGCCGTCAAACCTCTCAAGTGGAGTTCAAAAAAATATATTTTTTGTTCCTGGATTTACGGCTGCAGGTTCCAGAAGTTTTGCAACGCGTCTCTAATGGGTTTTTTTTTTCTATTGAGAGTCTAAATTTAGGAACTTTATTTCAGTCCGGGGTCTTTTCGTACCTCTTTTGTTTGAGGAAAATGGGAAAAATGAACTATAAAAAGTTATGGCATAGGACAATAAGATGGAACAGTGCCTTCTTTCAATGTAACCAGCTGGTCATAGAGTCTTATCAGGGTGCAAAAGTTGAATTTTTTAGGGGGTTGTCATACATATTATGCATGGTCATCAGTGGTAAACTTGCCAGGGTCAGTGTTTTAAATATACCAACCTTCTATCCCGATGACTACTTGTTGGACTTTTGTATCACCCAATGGCATTGACTAAATTTCCTCATAGCTGTTAGATCTTCAAAAGGTTGACACAATGACTATGGGAAAGCGGAGAATTTGGATTCCTAAGCTGTTCCTCAAGCTAGGGAGCCCTAAGTTATCCCTAACCTCAAGGATACTCTTAATGGTGGAGAGGCCTGAGTCTCCTTCCTGGCCCTGCTCCTGACAAGTCCTGATCCTATTCCCTCTCCCCCTCCCCCCTGAGAGGGACAGGACAAGAGTGTGTTGAAAACAACCGAAATAGACAGACAAGGGAAAACCAAAACTCTGATACTCGGAACGCACACACAAAGGTAAAGCCAGTAAGAGATTCAGGAGGAAAACAAGAGCAGGAAAAAAGCAACAAGACTACAGGGGTAAACTTTACAACTATACCAAGCAAAAAGCAACATTTTCACCAGACACGATGGGACACCAAAGCTCACCAACCAGCACAGAATAACCTACAGCAGGCATGGGTAGAAGATTTCATCCAGCATAAATAGGGGGGAGGAAGATTTGATTGGCTTCCCCACAACATGTGATCAAAGGAGCCTAACAAGCAGACTAGCAGACATTAACTCTTGCTAGTCTGACTATGAATCAGTACACAGCAGGTTGACACCTGTGTCTGTCTGTGTTGATCCCAGACACCAGAGAAACCATCGGGCACAGTGTCAGAATCTGCAATGTGAACAGAGCCCAATGCCGCCATGACAGTCAGCGAAGTTTGTGGAAAACTGTGTGATACCTTCTGAGATTTTCCTGTTTCTTGCCATTAATGAACATATGCTAAAAATGGTGTGATTGGGGATGTGAAGAATCAATCTGATGAAAGGGATAAGAGTAGGTCATGAGGAGTGATTCTGTTTAAAGGGATCAAAGAGAGATGTAAAGAATCGTTCTGATGTAAGTAGTTAGAAGGGGATATGAAGAGTTATTCTGGTGAAAAGATTAGAGAGGGATGTGATAAAAGCATCAAAGGAAGATCTGAAAAATTGTTCTTATGAAAATATTAGAGGTGGAGAAAAAAAATATTCTGATGAAAAGATCACACTAGGATGTGAAGATTCGGTCTGATGACAGCATCAGAGAAAGCAGTGAAGAATCATTATGAGAAAAAGATTAGAAAAGGATGTGAAGAATCACTGTGAAGAAAGGGATCAGAGGAGGATATGGAGAATCGTTCTGATGAACAGGCTCAGAGGGGGACATGATGAATCGTTCTGATTAAAGGATCAGGCAGGACAGTAAGAATCGTGTTGATGACAGTATCAAAAGATAATGTGACAAATCGTTCTGATAAAAAAAGATAAGAAAAGAGTGTTAAGGTACTGTCACACATAACGAGATCGCTAGCGAGATCGCAGCTGAGTCACCGTTTTGGTGACGCAGTTGCGATCCCGTTAGCGATCTCGTTATGTGTGACACTTACCAGCGATCAGGCCCCTGCTGTGAGATCTCTAGTCATTGCAGAATGGTCCAGGTCATTTTCTTCAAAGGCGATGTCCTGCTGGGCAGGACACATCGCTGTGTTTGACACTGTGTGACAGGGTCACAGTGACTGCTGAGATCGTTATACAGGTCGCTACTGCGATCTGTATTGTTCTGCATCGCTGGTAAGATCTCACTGTGTGACATCTCATCTGCGACCTCCCAGCGACTTACCTGCGATCCCTATCAGGTCGCATCGTTTTTGGGATCGCAGGTAAGTCGTTATGTGTGAAGGTACCTTTAAGAATTGTTCTCATAAAAGAGTTTAGAAAGGGGATGTGAAGAATAATTCTAAGGAATGGCTTTCGAAAGGGATATAAGGAATTATTCTGATGAATGGAGTCAGATGGGGATGTGAAGTATCATTCTGAGGAAAGAAATCGGAGGGGGATATGAAGAATTGTTCTGACAAATAGGGTCAGAGAAAGATGTGAAGAATTGTTATGTTGAATGGAATCAAAGGGGAAGAATTGTATTAGAATACTAAATGGCTGTCTCTAAAGTGACGTAATAAAATAGTTTTTCCAGTAGACACCACTAGGGGCAGCATGGTAGGCTCAGTAACTCCCCTAGTGGAGGTAGAAAGAACTGCAGGAGACGTCATTGCCGCTCATGATATTGGGCCAGTATGAGCCAGTGTTGGGTAATGGGCCAACGTCTATTGCTCCGTTCTGCTCTACAGCTGATCGGACACTACCCCCATCATCCCCATCATCCCTTATACTTTATCCTGAATTATTTCATACATTTCCTTTGCAATTAGGAGACAATATATTCCGCAGCGACCGGTTAAGACAAACAGTTCTGCCCGAGGGAACACGAAAAACAAGGTATTATTATTTCATGGCATCAGGATTTCAGGCCACGTAGAACAACAATTAATTTGGATTTGTGCCCTGGCAGATGTGCCGCAGTGTGGAGAGACAATGGGGTCAGGAGGAAAGTGAGGAGATATTTTATGATTGCGGCTCCATTGTGAGGTTATTAGAATGCATATTAAAATGAGACGCTGAATCATCGGGTGTAAAAGCCGAGCAGCTGGAGACCCCAATGTCACATCCTTCACTCTGTGCTGAGGAGATGTTCAATCAATGACCATAGAGGCTGCGGCACAGAGACGTGTCAATGGGGCGGATTAGTATCACTATATAAGAACAGGGCGCCCCCTACAGCCCTGAATGTAAAAAATAATTGTGATATCAGTTTAAAGGGAACCCGACTATTAGACATTGTGCAGAATAAGGCCGTGTGCAACTATTGTAGTATGCAATCCATAGCTTCCTTGACTGCAAGTGCACTGGTTGGCATGTTGTGCACTTGCAGTCCATAATCCCCCTTTATTTTTCTCTACCTGCTGACGCCCGCCACTGCTTGATTGACAGTAGAGACAGTTGTTTTCCTGTAGATAAACCTCCGTCTGACACAGAGAGCATGGCAGCGCTCAGCCGGATGAGCACCTC
The DNA here is from genome assembly GCF_048569485.1 of Anomaloglossus baeobatrachus. Classification (NCBI taxonomy): domain Eukaryota; kingdom Metazoa; phylum Chordata; class Amphibia; order Anura; family Aromobatidae; genus Anomaloglossus; species Anomaloglossus baeobatrachus. The sequence goes on along the minus strand of NC_134360.1, from coordinate 230,065,428 downwards.
TATATGGGCCCAATCAATCGCCGAAGCATCGTTTGTCTGACAATTATCTAATGTGTATGACCAAATAAAGGTCTAAAACTTTATCTAACCAATTTCAAGCTCCTTATTAAAAACACAGTGTCACTAGACATTTTGCACAAAACTCACTGATTATCATGGCGGCATTAGACGCTGTTCACACTAGAGATTGTCACACTCCACAATATGGTTTCTCTGGTGTTTCTGAGCTACACCCAGCTGTGTGCTCATTCATGATCAGGCTAGCAAGCATTAACTTCTGCTAGCCTGCTTGTAACTTTTGGGATCACATGTTGTTGGAAGCCTATCATATTGGCTCCCTTCCTATTTAAGATGGTGGAATCTGTCTTCCCATGCCGACTATAGTTTATTGCTGTGTTAGTCTGCGTGCTGTTGTGTCCCAGACTTGCTGGTGATTGCATTGCTTTGTGATCGGAATTGTTGTGGAATTCTCCTATGGTCTGGCTGTTTCCTTCCTGCTCTTATTTTCCTCCTAAGCTTACTGTCTTATACCTTTTGTGTGAGCGTGCTGAGTGATAGAGTTTTGGTTTCCCCTGTTTGTCTATTTCTGTTAGTTGAATCACTCCTGCCCTAACCCTTTCCTGGAGTTGGGAGGAGGGGGTATAAGATCAGGGCTGGTCAGGAGCAGGGTCAGGAAGGTGGCTCAGACATCTTCACCTTCGGAGGTAACTCTGAGATCAGGGATAGCTAGGGTCCCTCTAGCCTGAGGGCAAGTCTAGTAGCCCCTGTCCCCTGCTTTCTCCGTAATCACCTTGACACACAGCCTTAGTTATATCAAAGTGACCTCAACATAGGCCAAGCAAAATATAAACATAACACTTGTTTTTGCCCCATTTTTCATGGGCTGAACTGAAAGATCTAAGACTTTTTCTATGGACACAAAAGGCCTTTTTCTTTCAAATATTGTTCACAAATTCATCTTAATCTGTGTTAGTGTGCACTTCTCCTTTTGTGGAGATAATCCATCCACCCCACAGGTGTGGCATATCAAGATGCTCATTAGACATGGTTACTGCACAGGTGTGCCTTAAGCCTGCTTTACACGTTGCAATTTCGCATACGATTTCGTATGCGATTTGCAACGCCCCCATCGTATGTGTGGCACGTTCAATTTGTTGAACGTGCCGCACATACGAGTAACCCCCGTCACATGTACTTACCCGTCCATACGACCTCGATGTGGGCGGCGAACGTCCAGTTCCTGGAGTGGGAGGGACGTTCGGCGTCACATCGACGTCACGCGGCAGCCGGCCAATAGAAGCGGAGGGGCGGAGCTTAGCGGGACGTAAACATCCCGCCTACCTCCTTCCTTCCGCATTGCTGGCCGGGAGCCGCAGGACGCTGGTAAGATCTGTTCATCGTTCCCGGGGTGTCACACACTGCGATGTGTGCTACCCCGGGTACGATGAACAATCTGACGTGCAATTCCAGAGACAGGTACGATGTGTATGCGATGAACGTTTTACCATTCATTCACAATCGCACATACCTGTCACACACTGCAATGTACCTTACGATGCCGGATGTGCGTCACTTACGACGTGACCCCGCCAACACATTGTAAGATACATTGCAGCGTGTAAAGCGGGCTTTAGGCTGACTAGCATGATTATTGCACAGGTGTGCCTTAGGCTGGCCAGTATGATCATTGCACAGGTGTGCCTTAGGCTGGCCAGAATGATTATTGCACGGGTGTGCCTTAGGCTGGCCAACATGATTATTGCACAGGTGTTTCATGATAAAAGGCCACTCTCAAATGTGCAGTTTTATATACTGGGTGGGCTGGGGCGTCAGAAAACCAGTCTGTACCTGATGTGACCATCATTTGCTAGTCTGCCATCTGCCCTGTACAGTGAAAACCGGGATTTCTCCTTGAAGAGAACCCTCTGCAACATTCCAAATGCCATTGAATGTGAGCATGTGCCCACTCATGTCGGTTATGACAATGAACTGTAGTCAGGTGGAGACCCTGATGAGGACGACGCTCTGCAGTCAGGTGGAGACCTCGATGAGGACAACGCTCTGCAGTCAGGTGGAGACCTCAATGAGGACGACACTATGCAGTCAGGTGGAAATGTCGCGGGCGGGGAGGGCGCTGCGCTCACCCACTGCTCGGGTCCGGCTGCTGCTGCTGTTGCTCGGTGGTGGCTCGAGCGGTGGGCCGGATCCCGGGGACTCGAGCGGCGTTCCTCGCCCGTGAGTGAAAAGGGGAATGGTTTTGGGGATTTATTGTCCGTGACGCCACCCACGGTTGTGGTGAGCTTGTGACACCACCGCTGCTCTGGACGGGGATCCCGGGAGCGATGACTGGGAGCAGCTTGGATGTTGGTTCTCCCCTCCGTGGGTAGGGGGTTGGTTGTCCCGGGGCCCGGTGAGTGTTAGGGATGGCAGGCGGGTTACGGGGACTGGTGAGGTGCAGGGTCGCGGGGGCAGCGCTGTGCCGCACGGCACGGTGGTACTCACTCAGCCAGTAATTCACACGGAGTCTCTGGTCAAACAAACGGTTGGATGGACGGGTCCCACAGGCGGCTGCGGTTGTTTCTGCTCCCGGTAGGTTGGTGGTGACTGCCTTTCCCTGCACCTGTGTTGTGTTACAGTTCCAATGGCTTCCCACCGGTAACCCGCTCCCCAGCTTGGATGGATGCTGAGGGAGCCCCTTTTGCCCGCAGGCTCTGGCCCTGGGAACTTTAGCCTTGGCGGTGACTGTGTTTCCCTTCACGGTTGAGCTGTCGCCTTCTATCGGGACTTGACTGCTGGGAAACCCAGGAGGTTCCCTTCGCTAACGGATTTGACAAATTGGACGGCGACTCCTAGCCTTGTCGGGGTCCGTAAGCCCTGCCGGATGGTGCTGGCTTCTCTTTGTTCACCGGTCCGGTACCGCCGGGCCACCGCCCGTCCACGGTCCTTACGGCTCACTCTAATCGGCCTCTCCTGCAGACGGTCACCACCGTCTGCCAACTTTGCTGTACTGTCCGGGCCACACACCCGGACCGCCTTCAGTCTGCTCCTCTACCACTTTACTTCCTCTCACTTCAACTTCCAAACTCCATCTCCCTTTCCTTTTCCCGCCTCCAGGACTGTGAACTCCTCGGTGGGCAGGACCAACCGGCTGGCCCACCCCCTGGTGTGGACATCAGCCCCTGGAGGAAGGCAACAAGGATTTTGTGTTTGGCTTTGGTGTGCCTAACCGGGGTGTGGGGTGTGTTGGTGTTGTTCTGTGACGACCTGGCTTGTCCAGGGCGCCACAGAAACCTCAATGAGGACGACGCTCAGCAGTCAGGTGGAAACCTCGATGAGGACGACGCTCTGCAGTCAGGTGGAGACCTCAATGAGGATGACGCTCTGCAGTCAGGTGGAGACCCCGATGAGGACAACGCTCTGCAGTCAGGTGGAGACCTCGATGAGGACAACGCTCTGCAGTCAGGTGGAGACTACCGATGAGGACGACGAGCAGCAGATGAGCTTCCCCTGAGACGGTTTCTGACAGTTTGTGCAGAAATTCTTTGGTTTTGCACCGATTGTTGCAGCCGCTGTCTGGGTGGCCGGTCTCAGACGATCTTGGAGGTGAAGATGCTGGATGTGGAGGTCCTGGGCTGGTGGGGTTACACATGGTCTGCAGTTGTGAGGCCAGGTGGATGTTCTGCCAAATTCTCTGAAACCCCTTATGGTAGAGAAACGAACATTCAATTCATGGGCAACAGCTCTTGTAGCCATTCCTGCAGTCAGGAACCAACTACACGTTCCCTCAAAACTTGCAACATCACTGGCATTGTGCTGTGTCATACAACTGCACATTTTAGAGTAGCTTCCTCATATGACACGGGTCTTTTGGCCGAATCCTGGTTGGCAGCCACGCTACCCATCACTACTTCCTTCACCCCGGGTCCCAGAATAAGGGAGAGTCACGCCCGACAATTATCTCATGTAACAAGTCATTGACTGCTTCCTCTTTGTGGGACTAGGTACCACACTCTTTGTGAATCTCCACTTGGACCATGGGGTAGTTCATAGTGTCTTAATGGATGTAACTTACCCCCACCCTCTTGACAGGGACTGGTACATTTGGAAGTGTGGCCGTTATCAGGGTCACCATACTCCCTGAGTCCAGGAGTCTCATCACAAGGACACAGTTCTCCATTACGTGGAATGCCTGAGGCCCCTCGCCAGGATAAGGAATAGCACTGCAGACAGGGTAGCAGAAATAGGCGCAATGCCGGCCTTTGTTGCAGTCCAGAGGTTTCATGGTCAGCAATGACATTGCCAATAGACATTGACATGAGAGGGATTCCTCTGAGGCAGCTCTGACCCTTCCTGGGTCTTTGGGTGGCCCTCCAACAAGGACTTTTATTGTGGCCAGCCAAAGCCACACCTGTGCAATAATCAGCATCGTGATATGCCGCACCTGTGGGGTGGATGGATCATCTCGGCAAAGAAGAAGTGCTCACTGCTCACCAAAACAGATTTAGGTAAATTTGTTGATCAATACTTGAGAGAAAAAGGCCTTGTACATAGAAAAAGTCTGAGTTCAGCTCTTGAAAAATGGGAGCAAAAACAAGTGTTGTTTTTATATTTTTGTTCAGTATATATGTCTATGGGTAAACGTACAGTAGGTGTATTCAATGTTATGTGGCTTTTTCTCCCTATGCCTATCTCGAAGAGCTGTAATGTCTTCTCCCTATCCAGATTTATCAACTATAGGCTGCTGCACTCCCTGCCTCAGCTTTTATACAGGCTCCGCTAGTCCTATGATTGTCTGAGCTCTAGCATATTATGTGACAACTGTTAGATATTATGGGGAAGCCCACTCGGCCGTATCCTTGGTCATGGAAGTCTTTTAGGGGTAAAGCAATCTTCTAAATTGTGTAAATTGGTGGCGGTCAATTTTTTTGGTAATATGTGCAAATTTGGTCTAGGAAATGGCTCATAAATTTGGCGCTAATAATGACAATGAGACAGCCACAAGCAAAACTGACTTAAAAAATTGACCCTCACATGTGTGGCGTCCCTGAGTATATCAGGATGCCACAGGGAACTACAATGCTTACCCAGGGTGCAGGGCCTACCCCCCATGGTTCCAGGTTCCTAAGAAACCGGTGGCACTACCATCAGCACCACAAATCCCAATCACACCTCACATCATGACCTGTCAGACCCACCAGTGGGTTGGTCAAGCTGGAATAGGGTCAACCACCTAGGGGTCAGGCAGACTGGTGGGAGGGAGGAAGTAGGCAGTTGAGTGAGAGCCCTCAAAGAGTGAGGAGCTGCAGTGGTAGCTCCCAGGGAGCTAGACCGTGGTTGGGTCGCAGATGGTGGTTCTGGACCAGAGGAGTCGGGGACCAGTGGCAGTAACAATGGAAAAGGGTGCGACGGACATAGTCTAGGAGGACTGTTGGCATCAGAAAAACAAAAGAACTGACCGGTACCGAGCACGAGGGGGTACAGGACCCTAGGTCAGGAACCGATTCAACGTCCTGGAAGGGAGAGTATCTTCACAAACTTCCCTAAGAGCTCAGAGATTGAAGGCATCAGCACACCACGGGGGATAGGGTTTTCCAGTAAAGCAGCCCACTGAAATCCCAAGTGCCAGCCATCAAGAGCACAGCTACACTAGACATAGTGAGCCGGGCTCTAACAGCTTCAAGCCAAGGGGCCACAAGAGACAACTAAATTGTGTATGGAAGCGGCTCCGGATTACCAAGTGACTCCGGTGGGAGTGGACACCTGGACGGGTGTGACTGTGATGCACAGAGACTTTGGTTTACCTTCAGTGTGAGTGTCTACTTTATAATCCTCATCCAGCACCATGACTACCCACAGTGAGTACCCTGGTCCCCTGCGCTGCCGAATATCTACTAACACCCCAAAGGCCGGGGCCTTTCCTACCTGCGGAGAGAGGGACACCTTGCTGCTCCACACCATCTGCCTCGATACTCCTTCCAGCAGCGGCGGTACTTCCATTACCGAAACCCGCAGGTGGCATCACGAACTTCTCCCCTGTAAATAACCCCCCATTTCAAGGATCGGAGTGAGTGCCGAGCCCGGATCCGGACCCCTTGAGCCACAACCAGCCCAGATCCGAGCACCCCGGTCTGTGCCGGGGCGGCACACCTGCATATACCTACAGCTTCCCGACGAGTGGACATTATGGACCGTCCCGTAGATGGACACAGATATGATTGGGTCGTGTTGGCCCCAGTTTTCTGGACAGCGATGGAATTCGGAGGACGATCTGATGTAGTAACGGTGTTCCTCCATCTTTTTACAGAACGCTTTATGGCTCGTATAATCGGACACAACCTGACAAACGCTTACAATTTATCTGCCCGGGAAGATGGTGCTGGAAATATAATCTCCGCTCGCTTTACTGCTTTGCACATTTCTTTATCTCTTGACGAAAAACCACATCCAAGATTAAATTCCTGGGGTCAACAAACAATACGCCCCTATTTCCTCGCCTCCGGCCGTCCGACTATTGCGATTTTGTCAGCGCTGTTAAAGAAAATAATGTCTAATCTCAAGCAAAAGATTTTACTGTAACTCCGAACGCAAGCCGATTACTGCAGAGACGTCTTCACACAGATCTTGTCCCGGCACCGGGAGTCTTAAGGAATTCCCGCTCATATAAATCTGTGATCGCTCCAAGGCTGATATATTGTAGAGATTTTCTGATACTTTCCAGGATTGTTGCTCTCCGGAGGTCAATTGTGCAGGAATTAGAGGCTAAAAAACAGGTTTCCTTAAACAGAAGTAGTTGTTTGATATCATTCTGCTCCTTGCAGCCACCAATAGGGGGCGCTTTAGAGCTAATTGCATACGAATTTAATATAGAGACACAACAGAGGGCTATCAGTATGTGGAACCAGAAAGGAGACTACTACTATGTGGGGGCACAAATGTGGACTACTACTGTGAGGGGGCGCAAAGGTGGACTACTACATGTGGGGACACAAAGATGGACTAATACTATTGGGTGATGGCACAAAGGTGGACTACTACTATGTGTAAGCATATAAGTTGACTACTACTGTGTGGGGGGCGCAAAGGTGGACTACTACTGTGTAGTGACACAAAGGATGACTACTGCTATGTGAGGATGCAAAGGGGCTACAAAGATTGACTACTACTATCTGAGGCTACAAAGGGGGACTGCTACAGTGTGGGGGCACAAAGGTGGACTGCTACAGTGTGGGGACACAAAGGTGGATTGCTACTGTGTGAGGACACAAAGGTGGACTACTACTGTGTAGGGGGCACAAAGGTGGACTGCTACTGTGTAGGGGGCACAAAGGTGGACTGCTACAGTGTGGGGACACAAAGGTGGACTGCTACAGTGTGGGGACACAAAGGGGGACTGCTACAGTGTGGGGACACAAAGGGAGACTGCTACTATGTGAGGACACAAATGTGGACTACTACTGTGTAGGGGGCACAAAGGATGACTACTGCTATGTGAGCTACAAAGGGGCTACAAAGGTTGACTACTACTATATGAGGCCACAAAGGTGGATTGCTATTGTGTGGGGACACAAAGGTGGACTGCTACAGTGTGGGGACACAAAGGTGGATTGCTACTGTGTGGGGGGTGCAAAGGCGGACTACTACTATGTGAGATGCAAAGTGGCCACAAAGGTGCACTACTGCTATATGGAGCCACAAAAGTGGACTACTACTGTGTGGAGGTGCAAAGGGGCCGCAAAGGTGGACTGTTGTGAATGTTAGTTATGTTTTGGCTGCTGGGAGGCTCCCTCTGGTGGCCAGGAATGGTTTGGACTTGGACCAGGTGTGTTGTGCAATGGGCGTTTCCTTTGCTAACTCTCTGCTTATTTAAATCCTGGTCTGATAGCAGGCTATGCCGGATGGCAGTTGTTCTTTGTATCACCAGCCTGCTTCATTCTGCTCCACACCACATCTACCCCAGATAAATAAGTGCTTGCTCTTTATTTATTGTTTGGTTCTTTTGCTCTTTTCTGGGTTTGTCATTTGCTGTGGTTGTTTTCAGATTATTTGCATGCAGGGATTTTCCCCCTCAGTTGCTTGGCTGGGGAACTCCCTGCAGTTCTGTTTGGAGTATAGCTCCTTTGGGTCCATGTGTTTGTGGCTTGTTGAATTTGTTATGATTCTTGTTTTCTGTTCATTGGTATGACAAAAGCACCTGGTGTAGGACGGAGTTCAGATCGTGCAATCTGAGGGCCTTTTTGTACTATCAGGAATTTGGAATTTTGCAGGGTTTTTCTCTGGCCACCATCAGTCCCTTTCCTGTCCTTTCCTATTTTAGTCAGCGGGGGCCTCACCTTTTGCTAATCCTGTCATCTGTGTATTGTGTTTTTCCTATATCACCGCAGTCTTTGAATGTGGGGGGCTAGCTATTCTTGTCTATTTTCTGAGGCAGAGAGTTATTCATCTTTCCTTCCTTTAGGATAGTTAGTTCTCTGGCTGGGTTCGCGGTGCACAGGATGTTAGTTCACCCCTCGGCTACTTCTAGTGTTGATGGTTAGTAAGGGGATGGCGGCCAGATTAGTTGCCAATGCTCTTGTCACCTTTTACCAATGATTTGTGGTGGTCTTCCATGGTTCCGGATCATAACAGTGGACTATTACTATTTGCGGGTGCAAAGGTGGACTGCTACTATATGGGGACACAAAGGTGGACTACTACTATGTGGGGGAACAAAGGGGGACTACTACTATGTTGGGGTACAAAGGTGGACTACTACAGTGTGGGGGTACAAAGGTGGACTACTACTGTGTAGGGCCACAGAGGACACAAAGGTGCACTTACTACTGTGTGGGGCCAAAGAGATGGACTACTACTGTGGGGGGGGCACATAGGTGGACACTGTCTGGGAGCACAAAAGTAGACTGAAAATGTACTCACTGGACCCTGCTCTATCTCTATATAATGTGAGCCGCATATTGGTGTAACCAGTTGTCATTAGTCCTTTCATGCAGGTTTTGTATGATGTATACTGACTGTATATTTTCTTATATCCTATGAGTATATATTTGCTGTATCTTGCGTTAATAACATTTTTGAAAAAAAAGAAGACTGCAAATGTTTGGGGGGCGCAAGGGTGGACTACTACTGTGTGTGGACACAAGGATGGACTACTACTGTGTGTGGACACAAGGGTGGACTACTACTGTGTGTGGACACAAGGGTGGACTACTACTGTGTGTGGACACAAGGGTGGACTACTACTGTGTGTAGACACAAGGGTGGACTACTACTGTGTGCGGACACAAGGGTGGACTACTACTGTGTGTGGACACAGGGGTGGACTACTACTGTGTGCGGACACAAGGGTGGACTACTACTGTGTGCGGACACAGGGGTGGACTACTACTGTGTATGGACACAAGGGTGGACTACTACTGTGTATGGACACAAGGGTGGACTACTACTGTGTGTGGACACAAGGGTGGACTACTACTGTGTGTGGACACAAGGGTGGACTACTACTGTGTGTGGACACAAGGGTGGACTACTACTGTGTGTGGACACAAGGGTGGACTACTACTGTGTGTGGACACAAGGGTGGACTACTACTGTGTGTGGACACAAGGGTGGACTACTACTGTGTGTGGACACAAGGGTGGACTACTACTGTGTGTGGACACAAGGGTGGACTACTACTGCACTCTCCTCTGGCTCCTCTGGTTTCTTTATTCACTGCTATGAAAGTTTCAAATACAGGGAAGGATACTATAGAAATTAATGCAAAGCCAACCCACCGTTCTCAAGGAGCGTAGCCCCAGACAGACATGATGGTATTTGTTGCAGAACCTCATAATACATCTAATCTGCTGCAGGACCCCAAAATGGTCAACTCAGCAGCTACAGAGGAACTGAAGGATCACGGCTTCTGCTGTTCGGACTGTCAGGATTAAAAAAATCTCCTCTCCTCTAACTAAGCCCCGCCCCCGAGGAGTCTGCTGACAGCCAATGGAAGGAACCACTTTAAGGTAAAGCTGTGTTTGTGCTCAGCGCTCACCTTGGATGTTTTCTCAGCTGATTGTTGAAGGTGTGACGCCCTTGGACTATCGGGTCGTCACAGGGTATTGTGCAATCTGCCCTCCCGTGCAATATCCACCTCCTCCTTGGTTATGGTTCCCAAACTACATGGTGTTGCCAACATCAGTCAATTAAAGTCCTAGGCACACTCTGCACGACACCCACCAGACACGCCAGTGGTTGGCCTGAGTGGAATAGGGTCGCCCACTTGGGGGGTTGGTTAAGGGGAGGTCAGGAGTGTCAGTGAGTTGAAGTTTGGAGTTTGGAAGTGAAGGAGAGAGGAGGTCAGGAGCCGGGCTCCTTGGAAGTAACTAGGTGGCAGACGGTGGCCTGGGCCTAGTAAGAGCTGGACCCCCAGTCGCAGGGATCATAAGAAGGGGCACGGAAATGTCGAGGAGGACAGCCGGCGGCCTTGTACCATCACTGGGCTGGGACCAGGGCACGACGGGGTACGTGGACCCTAGATCATAGAGTAGCTTCAGGCAACCTGACAATTTACCAGACGAGAACGGAGCCTTCAAGATCCGCTCTCCACCTGCTCCAAAATCGGGGTACTAGCGCAATGAGGGAGATAGGACCTTCCACTAAAACGGTCCAGAAAATCCCAAGCGTGAACCCTGAGAGCAAGCTCCCACAGTTAGCCACACTGGGGAGCGGGACCCGACTAGTTTTATGCTACCGGGATCAAAAGAAGAGAGCACTTAGTGCCAGGAGGCAGGTCACAGATCACCAAGCAGAACCAGCGGGGACAGGACCCAAACTAGCTCCCCTCAGCGGCAGCGGTGTCCAGAACTTTGGTTTATCCAGTTGTCGGTGTCAGCTTTTTGGACTGAGTGAGTACGCAAGTGACCCCCTTCACTCCCAACAGCACTCCCCGAACACCATCAACGAGTCCTGGGCTATTGTCAGGGCCGGGCGGTCGGGCAGACCCAGGAGGTGGATCCACTGGGCCGAACTCTAAGATGGTGGTAGGGAGTCCGGTAGCTGAAGCACTGATGGGCAGCAGAACAGTCCGTGCAAGTGAAGGTAGCGGAGGAGTCCCTGGGACCACGGAGTCACAGATGGCAGTCCGGGTGACGTAGCTCAGGTTCGGAAGCCAAGATGATGTCAGGCGGGGTCCGGAACCTTTGGAGCGAGATGACGGGTCACCGCAGGGATCCGAGATGGTACGGACTGTCAGATGGCAGACGGACAGCGTGCGGGGCTCGGGATTCAGCAGGACTGGATGGCGAGGCGGGATCAGCTCTAGAAGAGAGATACGTAAGTATGGCAGGAAAACACAAGGAGACCTGACTCCTAGCTCAGAAAACACGAAGATCAGGCCCCGCCCCCTTGGACAAGAACCCCCTTTATACCCCGTACCTGTCTAACCTCATTTCCTGTTAATGGGCGCTGGCCCTTTAAGAAAGGGTCAGTGACCGCGCGCGCGCCCTAATGCGCATGCGCGCGGCCCGGGTGCCAGAAGCCAGGGAAGGAGGCTGAGAGGAGGACGCAGGGGAGCCGGCCAGGGCCTGGGAGGCCGTCGGGCGCCGGGATCGGCGGCCAGGGAGCCTAGGAAGGACGGGCACAAGAGACTGGGACGCGGGGAGCGTGGCAGGTGAGCCGGGGAGCGGGACAGGAGACCCGGAAAGGGGAGCCGAGGGCCCGGGGAGCATGACAGTACCCCCCTCCCCACGCCCCCCTCCCCGCAACCGGGACATGAAGGCACGGATCAGAGGAGAGCCCACGTTCTCCCTGGGTTCCCAGGATCTATCCTCAGGACCATACCCCTCCCAGTCCACCAGGAAGAACTGCCGGCCACGAACAGTCTTCATGGCCACGATATCCCTTACCGCATAGATGTCGTCCTCAGCAATAGGAGGAGGAGCCGGACTGGCAGCAGCGGAGAAGGGACCAAGGAACACCGGCTTGAGTAGAGAGACGTGGAAGGAGTTGGGTATTTTCATCGTGGTCGGAAGCCTCAGTTTGTAGGAGACCTCATTGATCTTGCTGAGGACCTTAAACGGCCCGATGTAGCGAGGACCCAGCTTGTAGGAAGGTATCTTCAGTCGGATGTACTGGGAAGCAAGCCAGACCAGGTCACCAGGAGAGAAACACGGAGGATCTAGACGCCTTTTGTCAGCGTGTTTCTTCATCCGCTGGGAAGCGCGCCCAAGGGACGCCTTGACAGAGTCCCAAATGGTAGCGAAGTCACGGGCTACAGTATCAGCAGCAGGGACATCCGAAGAAGGGGATATAGGCAACGGGACGGAAGGCTGCAGTCCGTAAACGACATGGAAGGGAGATTTGGAGGACGACTCACTGACGTGGTGGTTATGGGAGAATTCAGCCCAAGGCAGAAGCGTGGACCAGTCGTCGTGATGGGCGTTGACATAGTGACGTAAGAAGGAGGTCAAGATTTGATTGACCCTTTCCACTTGGCCATTAGACTGAGGATGGTAAGCGGAAGAAAAGTCCAGAGTCACTCCCAGATGTTTGCAGAGAGCCCTCCAGAAGCGGGAGGTGAACTGAGTTCCTCTGTCGGACACGACGTGGGAAGGAAAGCCATGCAAGCGGAAGATATGTTGTATATAGGCTTCCGCGAGTTCCTGAGCAGAGGGCAGTCCGGGCATAGGGACGAAGTGAGCCATTTTGGAGAACCGATCCACCACGACCCATATGACTGTGTGTCCGGATGATACTGGCAAGTCCGTAATAAAGTCCATCGCTATGTGTTGCCATGGAACTGAGGGTATCGGCAGAGGCAGAAGACGGCCATAGGGCAGGTGTTTGGGCGTCTTGTTCCTGGCACAAGAGGGGCAGGCAGAGACAAAGGCGGCAACGTCCGTGCGAAGGGATGGCCACCAGTAATGGCGTACAATCGCACCCCATGTTCTCTTCTGGCCTGCATGGCCGGCTGTTTTCGAGGCATGACCCCAGTGTAACACTTTTTGCCTGTCGGTCTCAGAGACATAGGTCTTCCCGGGTGGTATCTGGGCCAGAGTGACAGGAGCCACCGGAACAATCTTGCTAGGAGAGATGATAGGTTGGGTAGTCTCTTCCTCCTGCTCCAGAGGCATGAGAGACCTAGACAAGGCATCAGCGCGTATATTCTTGTCTGCGGGTCGGAAGTGAAGCTGGAAGTCAAACCTGGCAAAGAATAAGGACCACCTGGCTTGTCGTGGGTTCAGTCGCTGAGCGGACCGCAGGTATTCCAGGTTCTTGTGGTCCGTGTAGATAATCACAGGGTACACTGCTCCTTCCAGGAGGTAGCGCCACTCCTCCAGAGCCAGTTTGACCGCCAATAGTTCTCGGTCACCGATGGTGTAATTACGTTCAGGTGCTGAGAAGCTTTTAGAGAAGAAACCGCAAGTCACCATCTTCCCGGAGGAGGATTTTTGCATGAGCACTGCTCCGGCTCCTGAGGAGGAGGCATCCACCTCTAAGGTGAACTGGCGGTTTAACTCCGGTCGGTGGAGTACAGGAGAGGAGGCGAATGCTCGCTTCAGGGAGCAAAACGCGGCGTCGGCCGCAGGTGACCAGTCCTTTGGATTAGCCTCCTTTTTGGTCAGAGCGGAGAGAGGAGCAGTCAGGGCGGAGAAGTGAGGGATAAACTGGCGGTAGTAGTTGGCAAATCCCAGGAACCGTTGGATTGCCTTCAGTCCAGAAGGGGGAGGCCAGTGGAGGATGGAGGAGACCTTCTTTGGATCCATCTGCAGCCCAGTACCCGAGATGATGTATCCCAGGAAAGGAAGAGAAGACTGCTCAAAGACGCACTTTTCATATTTGGCGTAGAGACGATTCTCTCTCAGTCTTTGTAGAACCAGCTTTACGTTCTCTCTGTGGGTCTGGAGGTCCGGAGAGAAGACAAGGATGTCATCCAGATAAACTACTACACATACGTAGAGGAGGTCCCGGAAAATGTCGTTCACCAGTTCTTGGAATACGGCAGGAGCGTTACACAGACCGAAGGGCATCACGCAGTATTCATAGTGCCCATCGCGAGTATTAAACGCGGTCTTCCATTCGTCTCCAGAGCGGATACGAACTAGGTTGTAGGCACCCCGAAGATCCAGTTTGGTGAACACACGGGCTCCTCTGAGCCGATCGAATAATTCGGGGATGAGCGGTAGGGGGTACTTGTTTTTTATGGTAATCTGATTCAAGCCCCGGTAGTCAATGCATGGGCGTAGGTCACCCTCTTTCTTCTTAACGAAGAAGAAGCCTGCTCCCGCAGGAGAGGAGGATCTCCGGATGAATCCCTTTGCCAGGCTTTCCGTGATGTAGGTGGACATGGCCCTGGTTTCGGCTGGAGACAACGGATATATCCGTCCTCGAGGTGGTGTTGTTCCTGGGAGCAGGTCGATGGCGCAATCGTAGGGACGGTGTGGCGGAAGTACCTCAGACTCCTTCTTGTCAAAAACGTCCGCGAAGGACCAATAGGCCGAGGGCAGACCCGGTAGGTACTCAGGAACCGGAGGTCGTCGGACTGGTTGTATAGACTTTAAACATCTTTCATGACAGGCAGAGCCCCAACGGGTGATTTCGCCAGTACCCCAGCTGACTGATGGTTCGTGTGTTCGCAACCAAGGAAGTCCCAGCAGGATTTGATGGGACATGTGTGGAAGGACGTAGAGAGAGATGTTCTCGGTGTGCAGAGCACCGATACGCAGTTCCACCGGCTTGGTGATCCAGGAGATGGTATCAGAGAGGGGTCTCCCATCCACCGAGGCAATCAGTAGGGGCTTCTCGAGTAGAGTAACAGGCAGCTGGTATTTGTCCACCGTGGCCTGCTGGATAAAATTGCCTGCTGCTCCGGAGTCGAGGTATGCCTCAGCCGTGAAGCGCGTCTCTCCTGTTGATACTTGTACCGTCCACATAACTGGGTCTGAGAGAGTCCCAGCACCTAGGGTGGCCTCTCCTACCAACCCTAGGCTTTGGAGTTTCCCGGCCTTTCCGGACAGGAGCGTAGGAGATGTGTGCCCTCTCCGCAGTAAAAGCAGAGGCCCTTGGCGAGCCGCTCTGCTCGACGTTGGTCAGACTGTCGTACTCGGTCAACCTGCATGGGTTCGTGGACAGGAATCCCAGCTGTTGATGACTGTGGCACAGAGGATTTCTGTGGCGGGGAGGAGTGCCGTACCGCACGTCGCTCACGAACCAGCTCTTTGGAGCGCTCCTGAAAACGAATGTCCACTCGAGTGGCTAGGGCAATCAGGGCATCTAGGGTGGAGGGCACGTCACGACCCGCCAACTCATCTTTGATGCGACTCGAAAGTCCTTCCCAGAAGGCGGCTGTCAGGGCCTCATTATTCCACCCGAGTTCAGAAGCCAAAGTGCGGAAACGGATGGCGTATTGGCCCACCGTCAGTGTTCCTTGACGTAGGCGGAGAAGTGATGAAGCAGACGCAGAGGCGCGTCCCGGCTCGTCAAAGGTACTGCGAAAGGCCTGCAGGAACTCTTGAAGATCCTTGGTCATGGGGTCCTCCTTCTCCCACAAGGGGTTCATCCACGCCAGTGCCTCGCCCTCCAGGTGAGACATTATAAAGGCGACCTTGGCTTGGTCGGAGGCGAACAGATGTGGCAGCTGCGTGAAATGAAGGGAACATTGGTTTATGAAGCCCCTGCAGGTCTTGGGATCTCCAGCATAACGAGGTGGTGACGCCAAACGGAGTCGGGAGGCATCCGACGCGGCTGCCACTGGTGCGGGAGCCGTGGATTGCCTAGTGGGGGACCTGGTTGCCGCAGGCGTCATTGATGCTTGTAACGTGTACAGGCGGGTGTCCACGGAGGTCATAAATTGCAGCATGCGGGTCTGGACTTCACGCTGGCGTTGGAGTTCCTCTTGCAGGGCCAATAGTGCTGCAGCGGGATCCATGGCCTGATCTTACTGTCAGGGCCGGGCGGTCGGGCAGACCCAGGAGGTGGATTCACTGGGCCGAACTCTAAGATGGTGGTAGGGAGTCCGGTAGCTGAAGCACTGATGGGCAGCAGAACAGTCCGTGCAAGTGAAGGTAGCGGAGGAGTCCCTGGGACCACGGAGTCACAGATGGCAGTCCGGGTGACGTAGCTCAGGTTCGGAAGCCAAGATGATGTCAGGCGGGGTCCGGAACCTTTGGAGCGAGATGACGGGTCACCGCAGGGATCCGAGATGGTACGGACTGTCAGATGGCAGACGGACAGCGTGCGGGGCTCGGGATTCAGCAGGACTGGATGGCGAGGCGGGATCAGCTCTAGAAGAGAGATACGTAAGTATGGCAGGAAAACACAAGGAGACCTGACTCCTAGCTCAGAAAACACAAAGATCAGGCCCCGCCCCCTTGGACAAGAACCCCCTTTATACCCCGTACCTGTCTAACCTCATTTCCTGTTAATGGGCGCTGGCCCTTTAAGAAAGGGTCAGTGACCGCGCGCGCGCCCTAATGCGCATGCGCGCGGCCCGGGTGCCAGAAGCCAGGGAAGGAGGCTGAGAGGAGGACGCAGGGGAGCCGGCCAGGGCCTGGGAGGCCGTCGGGCGCCGGGATCGGC
Source organism: Anomaloglossus baeobatrachus (assembly GCF_048569485.1). NCBI lineage: Eukaryota > Metazoa > Chordata > Amphibia > Anura > Aromobatidae > Anomaloglossus > Anomaloglossus baeobatrachus. The sequence goes on along the minus strand of NC_134360.1, from coordinate 230,048,874 downwards.
GGCCAGGGAGCCTAGGAAGGACGGGCACAAGAGACTGGGACGCGGGGAGCGTGGCAGGTGAGCCGGGGAGCGGGACAGGAGACCCGGGAAGGGGAGCCGAGGGCCCGGGGAGCGTGACAGCTATCCCCCTACCCGTGGAGGGTTCCAACATCCGGCTGCCCCACTCCATCGCCCCGGGTACTCCCAGCTGCAGCGGTGGTACTCCATGTTACCACACACCATGGGTGGCGTCATGAACTCTAAATACTATCCCCTGTAAATAACCCCCCTTCGTTTGAGTGGCCGCACAACCCCCGGGTCCGGACGCCCCTCGAGCCACCGCTGATCCGGATCCGAGCAGCCCGTCTGCTGACATGGGGGCGGCACAAAGGTATTACAGAATCATCTTCAGGTGACTGCCTGCACCCGGGACTGTTTGTCTTATTCTTTTTAGACTATGTTCACAAAATGTCTTTTTCAAGCTGATTCTGCTCCAAAAAACACCAGAAAAAAAGCTGATGTTTAAATGAATGTTTTATGTAAAGAATGTTTATATGTTCAGTCTTTTGATCGTCTTTTAACCGCTTCAGGTTTCCAAAGACGCCAAGTGGCTAAAAGAAGTGACCGGACCGTTCCTCTGGAGGCTTCTGGTTCATTGTGATGCAGGTTAGGGTTGTGGATTAGAGGATCTATACACCGAGCCTCCCGAGGTCATCTCATCCAGATGGGAGATGTGCTGCTAATCCCTCCATTCCCTGTATGATACATTACAGCCATAGAGGGGAGTGTTATTTTTTTCTATTCAATTTCTTGGTGCTGCGAATCTGACCCCATAAGGGTGAATAATTAAAAAATGTCACAGACAGAGTGTGTGTGTATAATACTGAAGCCGAATCAAGAACAGAGGAGTGACAGGAATGTATTATAGGATACACAGGGGCAGTATTATAGTAGTTATATTCTTGTACATAGGCGCAGTATTATAGTAGTTATATTCTTGTACATAGAGAGCAGTATTATAGTAGTTATATTCTTGTACATGGGGCAGTATTATAATAGTTATATTCTTGTACATAGGGGGCAGTATTATAGTAGTTATATTCTTGTACATAGGAGTCACTATTATAGTAGTTATATTCTTGTGCAAAGGGGGCAATATTATAGTAGTTATATTCTTGTACAAAGGGGACAGTATTATAGTAGTTATATTCTTGTACATGGGGCAGTATTATAATAGTTATATTCTTGTACATATGGAGCAGTATTATAGTAGTTATATTCTTGTACATAGGGGTCACTATTATAGTAGTTATATTCTTGTACAAAGGGGCGGTATTATAGTAGTTATATTCTTGTACATGGGGCAGTATTATAATAGTTATATTCTTGTACATAGGGGCAGTATTATAGTAGTTATATTCTTGTATATAGGAGCAGTATTATAGTAGTTATATTCTTGTACATAGGGGTCACTATTATAGTAGTTATATTCTTGTGCAAAGGGGACAGTATTATAGTAGTTATATTCTTGTGCAAAGGGGACAGTATTATAGTAGTTATATTCTTGTGCAAAGGGGACAGTATTATAGTAGTTATATTCTTGTACATAGAGAGCAATATTATAGTAGTTATATTCTTGTACATAGGGAGCAGTATTATAGTAGTTATATTCTTGTACACAGGGGCAGTATTATAGTAGTTATATTCTTGTACAAAGGGGACAGTATTATAGTAGTTATATTCTTGTACATAGAGAGCAATATTATAGTAGTTATATTCTTGTACATAGGGAGCAGTATTATAGTAGTTATATTCTTGTACACAGGGGCAGTATTATAGTAGTTATATTCTTGTACATAGGGAGCAGTATTATAGTAGTTATATTCTTGTACATAGGAAGCAGTATTATAGTAGTTGTATTCTTGTACATTGGTGCAGTATTATAGCAGTTATATTATTGTATATAGGGGCAGTATAATAGTAGTTATAATACTGCTCCTATGTACAAGAATATAACTACTATAATACTGCTCCTATGTACAAGAAGATAGTAGTTGTATTCTTGTACATAGGGGGCAGTATTATAGCAGTTATATTCTTGTATATAGGGGCAGTATTATAGTAGTTATATTCTTGTACATAGGGGGCAGTATTATAGCAGTTATATTCTTGTATATAGGGGAAGTATTATAGTAGTTATATTCTTGTACATAGGGGCGGTATTATAGTAGTTATATTCTTGTACATAGGGACAGTATTATAGTAGTTATATTCTTGTACATAGGGGCGGTATTATAGTAGTTATATTCTTGTACATAGGGGCGGTATTATAGTAGTTATATTCTTGTACATAGGGGCAGTATTATAGTAGTTATATTGTTGTAAATAGGGAGCAGTATTATAGTAGTTATTTTGGAGGGGTGTCCTGCAGATGCTCTATTTTTCAGGGTATCTTTCTGCCGGACCCTGGTAATTAGCTGGGACCTGCAGTTGGACCTGGATCCGTGTCCTCTTCCGCTGTAGAGCCTCCTCTTTCCTAACCGTCAGTAACAGATGTTTTTATATGGAGCAGCTATAACCATTGAGTTTTATTCCTCGAGTCTCCGGGGTCCCATACACGTATAGGGAACATCAGCTATACACTGGAATATATACAAAGTGTTTTTTCTTTTTTCAGTGTAGTTTTCCTATGAAATATCTCTTAATTCTATATCAGGAAATGGCTGCACAGAAAATCTCTTTTCAATTTTTAATCTTCAGGTGATAAAACATTCATGTTAATTTGTTTAAATTAAGTTTTCAAAGTCATGATTTCTTTATAAAGGCGATATCGGCGTTCAGCGCGGCGGCGTGGGCTCTAATTACAGGAAGGTTCAATGTGATGAGCGGATGATGCATAAGAAAACTCCATCACTCAATGGCAGTCACGGCAATAAATCCCCCGCTACTTATCGAATACCGAGGGGAGTCCATGATCCTTAAAGGTGCGGATCCAAACGTGATGATAGAACCGAGAGGGTAAATGTCTACTCGCTTTTCTAAAACTTGCTACATAGATTGCAAATTGCATCACAACTATATAAAGTAAGATCCAGAAATATTTGTACAGTGGACGAATCTTCATGATTTCAGCTCTGAAGGCCTTTATTATTTATTTAAAATTAAATAACTGAGATGCAATTTCATTTTTTTCCCAATAACTAGCTGCATTGCTCCTTCTTATTTTTTAGGTGCTGGGATTGTTATATCTTTTGCCTCGTTGTTCTCATGAAGTCGGTTTCGTTTCATAGTGTGGTAACAGAGCCTAGAGAGAATATTGTATTCTACATTAATTATGATCTCCATGAGACACTCAGATACAATTGTAACTACACCTTTCTCATCTCATTTTGGTCATTAGATCGGGAGGATGGCATTGAAACGACTCTAAAATTATTAAAGTCTGCTTGCAGCCGCCACTAGGGGGAGCTGAGTGCACAGCAATGTATACAACACTATTACCTATTGCCTTCCTCTGGATCAACATGTTAGGCTACGGGTTGAACTAGATGGACTTAGAGTCTCCCTTCAACCTTAAAAAACTATGAAATTACATTCATTAGAGAGCTCCCTCTAGTGGCAGCAGAAAAATATAATAATTCATTGTGTCGATTTTCACTGTTTTGTTCTGCTTGTTGCTCTAATATAGGAAAATATTGAAATGTTGAAAATTTTGCCATTCTTTAGAACTTTTTGGATGTCTGAGTTTTTTTTTATTTTTAAACATAACACACTATTGTTTTTTATGTTTTAGGACTTAGTATGGGATTGTTAAAACCCAGAAGTAAAACTAATGTTAAATATGTTTTATATAGTGTGGGGTATAAGATCTGGTGTTTTATTCACACAGGTAGAAAAAAAGAAAAATCACTGTCTTGTATCAGATGGGAATACAATGCAGAAGTCCAGGTTATCAAACAGCATAGATTAGGTCCCGGACGTACTGTCCATTCAGGTGTGATATACCCACAACACATGCTTTAGCTTTTCCAGCCAAAACACATCCCCCCCATTGTGGAGTTATCGCTGCCTATATATGCTGTCCTAATCCTGCAGCTGTGCATCTCAGGCGTTGACCCAAAAACCCAGAGTAGCAAAGAAGGTCCAGCAGGGCCTCACCTCGTCCCTGCTCTTCACCGGTGCGAGAGGCCCTTTCTGGGAGGAACCTATCTTGCATCTAATTCATCCTTGGGTGCAATTACCAGATACCTGAAGGTGCCTCATTCATCTGTACAAACAATTATACGCAAGTACAAACAAGATAGGAATGTCCAGCCATCATACCACTCAGGAAGGAGACGGGTTCTGTGTACCAGAGATGAACGTGCTTCGGTGAGACATGTGCATATCAACTAAAGAACAAATGCAAAAGACCTTGTGAAAATGATGGCGGAAGCTGGTAAGATTGTGTCATCATCCACAGTGAAACGAGTACTGTATCAACATGGGCTGAAAGGTCACTCTGCCAGGAAGAAGCCATTACTCCGAAAGAAGCATAAAAACCACCAGATTAATATTTGCAAATGTACACAGGAACAAAGACCTTAATTTTTGGAGACATGCCCTGTGGTCTGACGAAACTAAAATTGAACTGTTTGGCAATAATGATGTAGCTGTAACGCCTGCCTGGATCCACAGACTCAGATGGGCTGTAAAGGGGAGGCTAGAGGAAAGCCACTCACCAAGTAGGACCCCCAGAACCCTGAAACCCTTTAACCCCTATACAGGGATTTGGAATTACACAGGACCCTGGAGATCACTACCTGTGGAAGGCTGCAGTCCGATGAGAGTAGTAGTCAGGCAGGGTCAAACCAGGAATTGCGGAACAGGGACAGAATCGGCAGGCAGGGACGTAGTCAGCAAACGTAGCAGAGGTCAGATCCGGGTCGGGCAGCGAGGTACAGAAACAGTAGGCAGAAGGGTAGTCAGGAAACAAGCAGAAGTCAACACAGGAATCACCAACAGAATAGGACGTAACAGGAGCCAGGAAAATCAGAACTATATCTGGCAGTGGTCATGTGACAGGAGGGGAAATAGGAAGGGTGTGGTGTCTTTCCATTGGCTGTAGCTGAACGCTGGCAACTTCAGCTGGAAGACACATGCCACCCACAGTCAGCCAGCGGTACTGCAGATCCCAAGCTAACCCAGCCCAGTGGATGATCGGAGCCTGCGCCCACCGGTGCCGCTGGCATCGACTTCTCTCCCATCACCAGCACCATCCACGGCAGGAACACGGCGTCGCCTGGCGATCGGAGCAGAAGTCGCTGGAGCAGACTCCGGCGGTGACATAACAGTAGCGCCCAGAGAAGGGGGTACTTGGTCCCGGGCGGTAACAAATGGGGATGTCACTCTGGTGGCCATTGCTCAGTCCCGTGGTTTGGTCCTCTTTTGTTAATGGGGGGTATTTACAGGGGAGATAAGAGTTTTTGTCATGTGACGCCACCTGCGGGTTGCGGTTTATGATGGAGAACTGCCGCTGCTCAATGTGGGTACTCCTAGGGCTGGTGGTAGTGACAGCTGTGATGGTAGGGCCTCCACAGGTAGGGCTGTGCATGGAAGTTGTAGAGGGTCAATAATGGAGACCACACCATGTTGTATTTAACAGTCTCTACTCACTGTGGACCCAGGGGGTGCTGGTTCAGGTCCCAGGAGTATCAGTGCCAATGTAGTGACCCAGGTTGCTCTGTCCCCGACACTCCCTGTAGATTGAGTCCCCGTTGTGTGGAGCGTTTGGGAACCCCGACTGTCCCTTGTGGGGTAAGTCTCCTTCTCCGTACGGCAGGCAGTGCGGACCCTGTGGGGAGGTAAGTGTCCGAACCCCGATCCTAGTTTACTGCTGATGCCCCCGGATTATTTGGTTCGGTGAAGTACGTGGAGGTGTCCTCACCGGGCAGGTATTTGCCAAACAGTCTAAAACTTGTGTTTGACCTAGTGCCCTGTGCCCTGTGCGTGCTCCGGTCCCAGCGGTCTCTCGGTACCCATCCTGGCGACCTCTCTCCTGTGCCCCCGGGGTCACCGTTACACGGACCCAGCTCAGGCACGTTCGCACACCTCTCCTGTGTGCTCCCGACTCTCCACTACTCTCTGACTGTCTGCTGACCCCTCCCACCGGGATGGCTATACCCAGGGACTCATTCCCATGGCGACCATCCCCTTACGTTGTTAACTCTCTATGCCCAGTGTGGAGAGGAGAACTAGGATTTAGATTGTGTTTTGGTGGAAAAGGCACTGGTACTCCAGGTCCCAGTGGGTAGGTCCTGCATCCCCAAGAGTATGCAGTTCCCTGTAGTGTCCCGAGTGGCTCAGGGGCGCTACAATGACCATAGTTACATTTGGAGGAAAAAGGGAGAAGTTTTGAAACCACCTAAGAACACCATCATAACTGTGATACACGGGGGTGGAAGCATCATGTTGTGGGGTTGTTTTGCTGCAGGAGGGACTGGTGCACTTAACAAAATAGATGGCATCATGAGGAAAGAAGATTATGTGGCAATATTGAAGAACATCTGAAGATATCAGCTAGGAACTTAAAGCTTTGGCGGAAATGGGTCTTCCAAATTGACAATGACCCGAAGCTACTAACAAACTGGTTACAAAGTGGCTTAAGGATAATAAAGTCAATGTATTGGAGTGGCCATCACAAAGCCCTGAACTCAATCCTATTGAAAATTTATGGGCAAAGCTGAAAAGGTCGGTGCGAGCGGCGACCTCCAAACATGACTTACCTACACCAGTTCTGTCAGGAGGAATGGGAAGGAGATTCAAAATGTTTCCCCGAAGTCAAACAGTGTAAGGGCAATGCCACCAAATACTAATGACATGGAGGAAACGTCACTGTGCAGAAAGGAATAAAAATGCCTGAAAACATTCTCTCTCTCTCATTATTCTGGCATTTGGCAAATATAAATAATTTTGGTTCCTAATTGACCGAAAACGGGAAAGGTTTATTCTGATTTCATGTTAGATAATGAGAAAAACCTGCAGATGTGTCTTTATAGAGAGTGGAGGGGAAAACCTGCAGATGTGTCTTTATAGAGAGCAGAGGGAAAAACCTGCAGATGTGTCTGTATAGCGAGTGGAGGGAAAAACCTGCAGAAGTGTCTTTATAGAAAGCAAAGGGAAAACCTGCAGATGTGTCTTTATAGAGAGCGGAGGGAAAACCTGCAGATGTGTCTGTATAGAGAGCGGAGGGAAAAACCTGTAGATGTGTCTTTATAGAGAGCAGAGGGAAAAACCTGCAGATGTGTCTTTATAGAGAGCGGAGGGAAAACCTGCAGATGTGTCTTTATAGAGAGTGGAGGGAAAACCTGTAGATGTGTCTTTATAGAGAGCGGAGGGAAAACCTGCAGATGTGTCTGTATAGCGAGTGGAGGGAAAAACCTGCAGATGTGTCTTTATAGAGAGCAAAGGGAAAAACTTGCAGATATGTCTGTATAGAGAGCAAAGGGAAAAACCTGCAGATGTGTCTGTATAGATAATGGAGGGAAAACCTGCAGATGTATCTTTATAGAGAACGGAGGGAAAACCTGCAGATGTGTCTTTATAGAGAACAGAGGGAAAAACCTCCAGATGTGTCTTTATAGAGAGCGCAGGAAAACTAAAGTTTTAAACTGTATATACAGAAACTGACACTATTAGTAATGATAAAAAGTTTTAATATTTTGTAAACAGAAAAGAAAATGGAAGACATGAAAAGTATTCCGCCAGCCTGATCTGCCCCTGCTCGGTTTTTGGATGTAACCTTCCATTACACTCGCCCTGTTGTGCTTAGCGGCTATCCATGGATTTCCAGAAATCTGCGGACGACATCTGCCTCCACATCCTCTAATGTCTCTTTATAGATTTTGTCTCTTTCGTTCTGCAGATTTTTCTCACTTCCAGTGACAGCAATTTCTTTGAAATCTGCAGGATCCTCTATTTCCTTTTTCGACATTAAGGTCTATAAAAGCCTAAACAGATGAAATGACTCCTAAGGAACACGACTGGTGACATTTCCACGTCTGGTTTTTCCAGCCCCGTAAGATATAGGCTCCATTTATAAAAGGCGGCGGACGCCTGTCAGGGTCGTATTGTGGGGAGAGAACGTCGCTTTATGTATCCACTGACTCTGGTCTCAATTCTCTAAAGATTTCCCCTGAATTACTTTCCGGCAACTATTGTATTATTAATAATAGTGTGAGATTGGGGGAAAGAAGGCGTCTGGACAAGATCCGGGCGAGTGTGGAGAAGAACCTGCGTACTTTGTAATGGAAAAGGTGAATTGTGAGGGCGAGAATTTCTCATATTCCAGCTAAAGAGAAGAAAAAATAGCAAAAAATAATGTGCAAAACGTGGTGCGAGGACAAGGAACGTCATCTCAGAGCTAAACCAGCGCCGGGCCGGGACTGATCAACAGCATTATGATATAGGCAGCCCTAGATATCATCATCCTCCAGAAATCAGTCACATCAGGATAGGAGCATATCTACCTGAGAAACAGATCTATATCAATAGGGGCAGTGTTATAACGGTTATATTCTTGTACATAGGGAGCAGTATTATAGTAGTAATATTCTTGTACATAGCGGCAGTATTATAGTAGTTATATTCTTGTACATAGGGGGCAGTATTATAGTAGTTATCTTCTTGTACATAGGGGGCAGTATTATAGTAGTTATATTCTTGTACATAGGAGCAGTATTATAGTAGTTATATTCTTGTACATAGGGGCAGTGTTATAGCGGTTATATTCTTGTACATAGGGAGCAGTATTATAGTAGTTATATTCTTGGACATAGGGGGCAGTATTATAGTAGTAATATTCTTGTACATAGGGGGCAGTATTATAGTAGTAATATTCTTGTACATAGCGGCAGTATTATAGTAGTTATATTCTTGTACATAGGGGGCAGTATTATAGTAGTTATCTTCTTGTACATAGGGGGCAGTATTATAGTAGTTATATTCTTGTACATAGGAGCAGTATTATAGTAGTTATATTCTTGTACATAGGAGTAGTATTATAGTAGTTATATTCTTGTACATAGGAGCAGTATTATAGTAGTTATATTCTTGTACATAGGGGGCAGTATTATAGTAGTTATATTCTTGTACATAGGGGGCAGTATTATAGTAGCTATATTTTCTGTTACATGGGGGCTTAATTACAATAGCTATATTCTTGTATATTGGGGCAGTGTTATAGTAGCTATATTCTTGTACATAGGAGCAGTATTATAGTAGTTATATTCTTGTACATAGGGGCAGTATTATAGTAGTTATATTCTTGTACATAGGGGGCAGTATTATAGTAGCTATATTCTTGTACATAGGAGGCAGTATTATAGTAGTTATATTCTTGCACATAGGAGGCAGTATTATAGTAGTTATATTCTTGGACATAGGGGGCAGTATTATAGTAGTAATATTCTTGTACATAGCGGCAGTATTATAGTAGTTATATTCTTGTACATAGGGGGCAGTATTATAGTAGTTATCTTCTTGTACATAGGGGGCAGTATTATAGTAGTTATATTCTTGTACATAGGAGCAGTATTATAGTAGTTATATTCTTGTACATAGGGGCAGTGTTATAGCGGTTATATTCTTGTACATAGGGAGCAGTATTATAGTAGTTATATTCTTGGACATAGGGGGCAGTATTATAGTAGTAATATTCTTGTACATAGGGGGCAGTATTATAGTAGTAATATTCTTGTACATAGCGGCAGTATTATAGTAGTTATATTCTTGTACATAGGGGGCAGTATTATAGTAGTTATCTTCTTGTACATAGGGGGCAGTATTATAGTAGTTATATTCTTGTACATAGGAGCAGTATTATAGTAGTTATATTCTTGTACATAGGAGTAGTATTATAGTAGTTATATTCTTGTACATAGGAGCAGTATTATAGTAGTTATATTCTTGTACATAGGGGGCAGTATTATAGTAGTTATATTCTTGTACATAGGGGGCAGTATTATAGTAGCTATATTTTCTGTTACATGGGGGCTTAATTACAATAGCTATATTCTTGTATATTGGGGCAGTGTTATAGTAGCTATATTCTTGTACATAGGAGCAGTATTATAGTAGTTATATTCTTGTACATAGGGGCAGTATTATAGTAGTTATATTCTTGTACATAGGGGGCAGTATTATAGTAGCTATATTCTTGTACATAGGAGGCAGTATTATAGTAGTTATATTCTTGCACATAGGAGGCAGTATTATAGTAGTTATATTCTTGCACATACTAGGTAATATTATAGCAGTTATATTCTTGTACATAGGGGTAGTATTATAGTAATTATATTCTTGTACATAGGGGCAGTATTATAGTAATTATATTCTTGTACATAGGGGCTGTAGTATAGTAGTTATATTCTTGTACATAGAGGTAGTAATATAGTAATTATATTCTTGCACATACTAGGTAGTATTATAGCAGTTATATTCTTGTACATAGGGGCAGTATTATAGTAGTTTTAATTTTGTACATAGGAGCAGTATTATAGTAGTTATATTCTTTTACATAGGGGCAGTATTATAGTAGTTATAATCTTGTACATAGGGGCAGTATTATAATAGTTATATTCTTGTACATGGAGCAGTATTATAGTAGTTATATTCTTGTACATGGAGCAGTATTATATTAGTTATATTCTTGTATATATGAGCAGTATTATAGTAGTTATATTCTTGTACATAGGAGCAGTATTATAGTAGTTATATTCTTGTATACAGGAGCAGTATTATAGTAGTTATATTCTTGTACATAGGAGCAGTATTATAGTAGTTATATTCTTGTACATAGGGGGCAGTATTATAGTAGTTATATTCTTGTACATAGGGAGCAGTATTATAGTAATTATGTTGTACATTGAGGCAGGATTTTATTCATATGATCTTTTAAGCGGGCTTTACATGCTACAATATATCTAACGAGATGTCGGCGGGGTCACGTCGGTAGTGACGCACATCCGGCCTCATTAGTGATATCGTAGCGTGTGACAGCGGTGAACGAGCAAAAATACTCACCTTCTCGTTCATCGTTGACACGTCGCTCATTTTCTAAAAATCGAACGTCCGGTTGTTCATCGTACCCGAGGCAGCACGCGTCGCTCCGTGTGACACCCCGGGAACGATGAACTGCAGCTTACCTGTGTCCCGCCAGCAATGAGGAAGGAAGGAGGTAGGCGGGATGTTTACGTCCCGCTCATCTCCGCCCCTCCGCTTCTATTGGCCGGCCGCCGTGTGACGTCGCTGTGACGCCGAACATCCCTCCCCCTTCCCGAAGTAGATGTTCGCCGCCCACAGCGAGGTCGTTTGGAAGGTAAGTGCGTGTGACGGGGGGTTACTAGTTTGTGCGCCATGGGCAAGAAATTGCCCGTGACGCACAAACGATGCGATCGCACGAGAAATTACAAAATGTAAAGCAGCCTTATGTGTGAATATAACGTTCTCCTGAATATCTAAACATTTACAGAAGACGCAGCAGCCATCTCTGAGTAATACACACATTTTGCCAGATGTAATGCAATTTACGATCCGCACATTCATCGTTTGCTCACAGTTGAACAGTTCATCTTTGTTGCATCTTTTGTGATTGTCTTTGTATTTTGGCACCTGCACATTTATTTTTTCTTTGTGTGGATTCGCTGTTGACATTTTGAAAAGTCCTTAATAAAACTTCTGTTTATTCAAATCTTGTCTTCGCCATTTCATGTTTCCTGCACAATTGACATTGTTACCAGTTATTATGGAGTTCGGCTTTTAAGGCATCGCGTCGATTCTGACATTTTTCCTCCGTTCCCTTTTCTGCAGATTTCCAACATCAGCAGTGAGAGCCGGAGGACGGCACTGTACACTGGACGTATACGGGTCGCGCGGTCCCCACTCGTAGCGATAAATACTCCGCCAGACTCGGGTTTTAGAAATGTTTTCTGCACATTATCATTGTTGTTTTATGTTTTTATGTAAAATTACGATAAGTTTTTTGCAGAAACAGAACTAAATGTTAGAACTCAATACTCTGTTTCCTTTATACAGAAGTGTAAATAATAGAATCCATATTTTTTGGTAAATTATCAATTGTTACAATTACAAAGTATTTACAAAATAAGCAACTTTGCAAATTAACTCTTACAAAACATCCTCTGTTTACAAGAACGAAGAGAATGCTAGCCTTGTTGCACTCGATCAAAGTTGACTGGATTTCTATGCAAGGAGTGAAGCGCTTACAAGCTTTTTGCTAAAGCAGCTTGTACACGCTGCTCTGAAACTGGATCTGTCTAGTGTCGGTGACCTTGCGCTCCTCCAGCAAAGCTACATATGAAAGCATCACAGGATAGTGCACAGTTTAGGATAATGGTGCAGCCATTCCGCCGGTCTATACAGTCAGCCTTTTGGAGTGCACAGTCCCCCAGCAATCGGGAAACTAGAAGGTAGATGTGATAACTGTCACAAGGTGTTGCTAGGCACTACTTGTATGCTATAAATGATCATAAACCAGGAGTGCATGGCAGCACGGGGGGGGGCAGACGGAGACAAGGTCAAGATAGAAGCCGAAGGTCAAGGTTCCAGGAGAGTACATACAAGATACAGGGAGCAGGCGAGGATGTGGTCAGGAGGAAGTCCGAGGTCAGAAGTCAAGAAGTCACAACAGAAACAGGGGAGAACATATAGAGATGGGTAAACAGCAGTCCGGAGTTAAGAGACCAAGATCTGAACACTATGCACCACGGGAGCCAACAGCACAACTGTAACCAGGAAGTACGACTAGCGGCGTCCTGAGCTAACACGCTCCCTAATGAAGCAGAGCAATCACCAGAAACGAGAAGCATCTGCAAAAGCACCTCCCAGGACCAGCGTGAAACACAGTGCTGTGAAACAACCAGCAGAGCATTCATCCTGCAAAACGCTCTGCACCATAAACAACATATACCGGCTCTGCAGGAGAGCACAGCAGAACAATACAGAATGTTCTGCACATAGGAAACGTGACAGTAGAATTGTGTTCTGCTCTTAAACACAATGTGTTTGCAGTGCGTACAGCTATCTAAATAAGCTATCCCCCCAAAAGAAGACCTACTAGGATTTGGGGGGCTGTGGAATCTTAGATAAAAAGTTTCCTGTGTATTGTCCACTGCAGGGAAAATGTACTAGTAACAGCCGATGATGGAGCGTGCGCTTCTGCTGCCGGACATGAGACAATCAGCGAAGGGTCAATGTTTTTCTTTGCTTTCCATTGAGCACACGCTGCACACAGCAGTATGTGAATGATGGTCTACAATCAACAATGGAAGGAAAGCTCTCAGATAAAGCATCCTACAGGAAAAATCCAACTGTTGGACTCTTGTATCAACCAATGGCATTGACTAAAGTCCTCATAGTTATTAGAGTTTTAGAAGGTTAACACGATGACTATGGGATGGCAGGGAACCGGGACTCCTAAACTGTCCCACAAGCTGGGGGACCCTATGCTATTCCTAACCTCAGGGATACTCCTGATGGTGGAGATGCCTGAGTCTCCTTCCTCGCCCTGCTCCTGACCAGTCCTGATCTGTTTCCCCCTCCCTTTCCCCCCAGGGAGGTATAGGAGTGTGATGAAACCCACAGATAAAGACAGACAAAGGAAACCAAAATTATGTCAAACAGCATGCACACAGGATTAGACAATATGAGATTCAGGATAAAAACAAGAGCAGGATGGAAGCTACAAAACAACAGGAGAAAACTTGCACCAAGCAAATAGCAAAACTTTCACCAGAGAGAGTCTGGGACACCATAATTCCTTGACCAATATAATATAAACTATAGCTAGCATGGGTGGAAGGATTCAACCAGCATAAATAGGAGGGGAGCAGATGTGATAGGTTTCCCCACAACATGTGATCAAAAGAGCAAGCAGACTAGCAGAGTCTGCCTGTGTTAATCTCAGACACCAGAGAAACCAAAGGACAAAGGTCCAAGACAATCTAAGCTATCAACCATTAATATATGTGAATATATAAAATGTTACGAATAACACGTTTTTCACCTTCCCAAAGTTTCATGTGTCACAAAAATCCCCTTCTGGTGTAAAACAGAGAGGGAGGAGGGGGCTGCAGCTGCAGTTTGCTTTGCAATATGAAGGGAGGGAAGTGGCAGGGTGCAACATCTGACTGCCATGGCTCTGACATCACACCTGGAGGAGGCGCCCACTGAGGAGTCACAGAGAGCGCAGAATAAATGTGTCTGTGCGACTGGATACATGACTATAGATGGTTGTAGGAAAAGATCAGTGGCACTGGAAGGTGAAAGTGCAGAATGAAAGCAAATATTACTAATTTATATATTGGGATTGAAATAGACCAGGTGAGTGCTGCTAAGAGCAGTTCTACTATTCATATGTGAGGCCGTATGGCACATTTTATAAAAATATTTTAGTGTAGGACTGCTTCAAATGAGATTTGCCGTGACGTGGCGAAGCAGCTCAAGAAATTGCAATTTTTTGCCAAAAATCTCAAAATTTTTTAAAATAAGTACAGTTTGGAATGTTTAGTGCTGTAGTGCACATTTGGTGCTGCTTTTTTGTTTTTTCTTCATTGAATTGGTCGGTGGTTGACCTCCACCTTGCTTTGCACCCCAATTTGGGATGTATTCCATCTGTCTAGATTTTGGCGGTTGGTGACTGTTCACATTAAGTCATCAGGCTTTGTCCACAGGCTATTTACTTCATGCAGCATTTGCTTGGACCTGTCCCGCCCACAGCCATGACTCAGTCATGGGTACGGGATTGAAATAGACCAGGTGAGTGCTGCTGAGAGCAGTTCTACTATTCATATGTGAGGCCGTATGGCACATTTTATAAAAATATTTTAGTGTAGGACTGCTTCAAATGAGATTTGCCGTGACGTGGCGAAGCAGCTCAAGAAATTGCAATTTTTTGCCAAAAATCTCAAAATTTTTTAAAATAAGTACAGTTTGGAATGTTTAGTGCTGTAGTGCACATTTGGTGCTGCTTTTTTGTTTTTTCTTAATTTATATATTGTAGTAATGTACAACACTAATGTGTATATGGACAAGACGCGAGAGGCCGTCCAATAGGAATCTCTCCTATGTAGTGGCCGGTATATAGCCATAGTGATACATGTGGCCCCCATAGAGCTGGAGAGGAGCGAAACCATCAGAAAATCTCTACCGCGTCTCCTATTATCAATCAAATAGTCATAAAATGAGGGAAACTTTGCTTCTAAGAATATCCAAGCGATGGTTCTAAATTAGCAGAAGAACAGTCCTAAATATATCCGTGCAGATCTACACTCGAGTGTTATGTCACCTTCTAGATGTCATTAATTTTATTCCCACTACTGGGGAAATAGAAGATCTGCGCTCTTAAAGGGAATGTGTCACCTAAACATGGATCCTGTGCAATCTACTGTATATACAGGTGTTGTCAGTCACTGTACAAGAGGGGGAGGAGGTGAGCTGTGACATCACCTATTGTGAATGGTGGATTCTGTTTTATCAACTGTATATAGAATTGTTATAGGTCATTGTACAGAAGGAGGAGAAGGTGAGCTGTGACATCTATTGTGAATGGTGGATCCTGTGTTATTTACTGTATATAGAGGTGTTATCAGTCATTTTACAGGAGGAGAAAGTGAGCTGTGACATCATATTTTGTGAATGTTGGGTCCTGTGTTATCTTCTGTATATAGAAGTGTTATCAGTCATTGTACAGGAGGAGGAGGTGAGCTGTGACATCACCTATTGTGAATGGTGTATACCTGTTATCTGTATATAGTGGTGTTATCAGTCATTGTACAGGAGGAGAAGGTGAGATGTAACATCACCTATTGTGAATGGTGGATCCTGTGTTATCAACTGTATATAGAGTTATCAGTCATTGTACAGGAGGAGGAGAAGGTGAGTTGTGACATCTATTGTGAATGGTGGATCCTGTGTTATATACTGTATATAGAAGTCTTATCATTCATTGTACAGGAGGAGGTGAGCTGTGACATCACCTATTGTGAATGTTGGGTTCTGTGTTATCTACTGTATATAGAAATATCAGTTATTGTACAAGAGAAGGAGGTGAGCTGTGACATCTCCTATTGTGAATGGTGGATCCTATGTTATCTACTGAATATAGAGGCATTATCAGTCGTTGTATAGGAGGAGGAGGAGGTGAGCTGTGAAATTATCTAGAAAGAATGTTGGATCCTGTGTATATCAATGTATGAAGGAGATATTAGTTATTGGTGTGACCATCTATGACCCAGCTGTATGTTGTTAGTTTCCTGGAAATCAGCTTTCTGGTAAGGCATCTACTATGAAGATGAAGAAGAGGTGTTACTTGATGTTGCTTGTGTGGTATTTGACTGCAAAGGCAAAGAAATCCAATAGTCTACTGTTTTTGCAAGACTGCCCCATAAACAGAACCACGTGGAGGCAGGAATTTGGAGGCGGGGACATGGAGGCGGGACTTATCAGATTTGCATATAGAGGGGGATTGTTTGCAGTTTTGGGGATGTCCTATGCAAAACTGGTACCTCACAAGGGATGTGTATCATTGCCTGCGGAGCCCGGACTTCCAAATGCCTCTTCATTGTAATTAATTGTACGGGGAGATAGACGATGACATCTATAAGTCATTGTGACCGAAATTTTTGCTTAGTCCAATGTAAACCAGATGAAACGAGCGCCGGAATGAAAACTCTGACGCTTCAGTAAAAAAGTATCTCACACATTGAACGTTACCATGGAAACTGCATACATTGATGTTTCCATCACTTTGGCCGCCGCGGCTGAGAACACTTCCCGACATACAGAATATCGTGCGGCTCTGGGCTGCGGTGCAATTTCAGGACATCATCTACTGATGATAGCAGCATATTGCGGAGCTAGTTACTCAGCTGTGGAGGGAGGCGTGCTGTGCCTTATGCCTCACTGACGATTCAGCAGGGGACAGAATACCAGATCACATGACCTTTTGGATTATCATTTCTGGTTTTATTGCCTGTCGTTATCAGTAATTATTTTTTTAACATCGCTTTAACGAGGGCTTGTCATTGGGATAAAAGTGCCCGATGTTTCCTCCCATTTTCTTCCCACTGCTCCATTGAATATTTTGTTTTTTGTTTTTTCGAATTCCGCCATACGGTTCCAGAGATATGGGCCTTATTATTTACTGGCTCATTGGATCCTCGGGGGTGTGTCTTTAGGTGGCTCCACCTAATTACCCTGTGAGCCACGCCCCCTTGTTCAGAGCCATTGAATAAAAAGCCTCATATCTCTGGAACCGTTTGGCGGATTTTAAAAAAACAAACACCAAAATACTCAGGGGGGCGGCGGAAAAAAAATAAAAGAAACATCTGGCATCTTCAAACCTCCTCATTAAAGTTCATTCATACTGAATGGATCAAATCAACTGAATCCTTTGCAAAGTCCACATGTGTAGGATGGATGGATTTTTGGCAGAATTCATAGTGGATCTACATTGTAAGGGGTGAAATTTGCTGTGAAAATAGGTAACGTGCAGATTTTTAAGTTCGCCCAGGAGAGATTGTAGTTCGCACAGGGAGGTACAAGGCCAGAAGGGATTGTAATTTATGTAAAACTCTCCCAAAAGTGGGCGATGCCACTCAATTCAGTGATGTTCTTAGGAGGCTAAAGTTAAGGGCTACCCACCAATTCTATACATACAAACTGCAGGACAGGAAGGGGTTAAATAATAATCATAGAATTAATAAATAATATTAATAATTCTGCCTGCAGGCACCACTAGAGGGAGCTCCCTTCATACAGATTTCTTATGCAACTCAATGATAAATCTGTCTTCATTAGGCTCCCCCTAGTGGTGGCTGAAGGTAGTCAACATTTTTTAGAATTTCAGGATTTTGTGTGTGGGGGGGAGGGGTTCACTTAAATGCTTGTATTTGGGTAAAAAAAAATAATTTTTGCAAGTTTCTTTTAGAGACTTTTGGTTTGAGAACGCATTCAATTTTGATGCAGACTATAGTCATAATTAGTGATGAGCGAATACTAAATATTTGGGTTATTTGTAATACCTAGCACTATTCCAGTATATGAACCTAATGCAAGTCTGTGAGGAAGCTAAGCATTTGACTGCGAAATCTTCAAGAAAAAGGCTCAGGATCCTCATAGGCTCGTTATTTGTGACAACTACTGGAATAGCACTAAACCTGAATATTTAGTATTTATCACAAGTCATAATTCAGGTGAGAGGAGCTTAAAAAAAAAAAAGAGAGATAAAAGAGTGAGAAACTGTACTATGGGATCTAAATGAGCTCACTGACAGATTCTCAGTTAACTCATTTTGCAGGCAGCAATAGACAGAACAGCACAGAGGTTATAGAAGGCAAATAGGGCAATATTTTGCTTGAAAAAAATATTTTCAGCCAAAATAACATACATTAAATGAAGAAGAAGAAAACAAATATCCCCAAATATAGACAACATATTTGACTTTATGTCTGTGCGGGGGATTTGAAGCTTTGTATCAGTCCTACTTGACTGAATATCAGTGGTCTATGCCTTCCTGTACATTCATGTGATTTCTACATGTATCCTATAAAACGTTCCTTAATGTGAGACTAAACCACCGGTCCTCTCACCATCAGCCCGTGACATCATTATCATACGGGGCTTAATTTTTTTTTGGCTCCAACTGTATAATAGCTTACAGCGGGAATAATCTGTATCTTATGGAAATGTTAGCGGATAAATGACCATTGATTTGTAATCGTAAAATAGTCTCTCTAATTTTTTTTTCCAGTGCGGGGAGAATAAACCGATGCAAAATAAATCAAGGATTTGTTAGATCAGAATTTTGTATTGAATGAGTATCCTGAGCGCTCGTGACCAAAGCTGCCAATGGGCGAAACCAGATACCAGCCGCTCATTTATCATGAAATAGGAAAGATACTGCAGCCCCCGGACACGAGGATTAGGTGTAATGTGCTATGCAACAACAGAATCCGCGGGAATCAATATCATTATATGGAGAATCCATCATTTTCAGTGAATTTTCTCTGGGTAACCGCAGCCTCATCTGCAATAACAAAGAATTTTGCACGCAGACTTTTTTTTTTTTGCTTCAGTGGATTGAAAATAAAAAAAATATATCAAGTAATTGTGCAAAAAGTAATGCGGAGAAATCCGCCATTTTCCGTACACAGCTCATATGCAGGGTGATGCGTCTGTACGGTTACTGAATATTCCGCCTCTGTCATTTTTAACTATTCCGCACACAGGATGTAGACTTAAAAATAATCACTGTTTTTACTGCAATACTGTTTCAAAGTATTTTTTTCTGTATTGCAGAATTATAATACCGCCATACAATGCAAAAAAAAATGCCAAAAAATGACTAAGTGCCTATTAGAAAGAACATATTTTAGAATTATAATACCGCTATACAATGCCAAAGAAAATGCCAAAAAAATGAATGTAAGTGCTTATAAGAACATATATTAGAATTATAATTCCGCCATACAATACCAAAGAAAATGCCAAAAAAATGACTGTAACTACCTATAAGAAAGAACATATTTTAGAATTATAATGCTGCCATACAATGCCAAAGAAAATGACTAAGTGCCTATAAGATAGAACATATATTAAAATTATAATACCGCTATACAATATCAAATAAAAATGCCAAAAAAAGACTGTAAGTGCCTATAAGAAAGAACATATTTTAGAATTATAATACCGCCATATAATACCAAAGAAAATGCAAAAAATGACTGTTGGTGTCTATAAGAAAGAACATATTTTAGAATTATAATACCGCTATACAATGCCAAAGAAAATGACTGTAAGTGCCTATAAGATAGAACATATATTAAAATTATAAACACCGCTATACAATATCAAATAAAAATGCCAAAAAAGACTGTAAGTGCCTATAAGAAAGAACATATTTTAGAATTATAATACCGCCATATAATACCAAAGAAAATGCAAAAAAAAATACTGTTGGTGTCTATAAGAAAGAACATATTTTAGAATTATAATACCGCTATACAATGCCAAGGAAAATGACTGTAAGTGCCTATAAGATAGAACATATATTAAAATTATAAACACCGCTATACAATACCAAAGAAAATACAAAAAAATGACTGGAATTGTGTATAAGAAAGAACAGATATTAGAATTATAATACCGCCATACAATGCCAAATAAAATGACTGTAAGTGCCTATAAGAAACAACATATATTCCTATGAGAGTCCAAGTCCAAATATTATCACCATACAGTACCTACATTCGGTGAACACAGCAATATCATCAAGGCCCAAACAGAAGTAACAAATACTTCCACTTATATCTACATATATAATAGGGCCATACAATGAGCAATTATTGATAACACCCGCTATAATATGTAATTGTGCCTTATAAGGAGTAAATAACAGTACCAACCCATGCCCAAATACCAGTGCCAACATGTTATACAGTAAGCACAAACCCGTAACCGTGCCCAAATAATACCGCCATATTGTACAAGTGTCATACATAATAGTGTTATACAGTACACATACCAGTATTATCCATGCACAGATTGGCCTGCAATACAGTGCAGACATAGTAGAGTCATACAGTGAGCCCATATCTGTAGTAGCAAAATAAAGCCGCCACATAGTGCACACATAAGTGTCATACAGTATATATACCAGTATTTTCTGTGCCCAGATTAGACTGCAATACAGTGCAGACATAGTAAAGTCATACAGTGAGTCCTTATCTGTACTATCAGTGTTAAAATAAAGCAGCCATATAGTGCACACACCATAGTGTCAGAGAGTACACATACCAGTATTATCAGAGCACAGGTTGGCCTGCAATATAGTACAGATGTACTGGAGTCATACAGTGAGCCAATATCTGTACAACCAGTGCCAAAATAAAGCCGCCATATAGTGCACACATAATAGTGTCATACAGTAAACATAGCAGTATTATCCATGCGCAGATTTGCCTGCAATACAGTGCAGACTTAGTAGAGTCATACAGTGAGCCCATATCTGTACTACCAGTGTCAAAATAAAGCTGCTATATAGTTCACACATCATAGTGTCATATAGTAAACATAGCAGTAACATCAGTGCACAGTTTGGCCTGCAATACAGTGCAGACGTAGTAGAGTCATACAGTGAGCCCATATCTGTACTCTCAGTGCTAAAATAAAGCCGCCATATAGTGCACACATAATAGTGTCATACAGTCTACACAAAGTGATAAACAAGCAAAACATGGCTATTCAATACTCTGAGGGAAAGGAACCAAGGGTTCCCTCAGGGGGGTGCCAACTTCCAGACAGAACATATTATACAATGAGGAAGGAAGAGAGGAGGCACTGAAGTATGCAAAAATAGTATTTTATTAAACATCAAAAGGATATTTGTTCACTTCATAAAAAGTAAAACATTAAATTATTATAATTTGCATAGAAATATAGAATACTGAGGCCACAAGAGATGGATGGGAAAAGGTGGAATAAGTCAGGGAACACAATGATGTACCTACACACACCTACCCTAAACCCTGCCAAGAGGACAGAAGGAGGGCTAGCCGTGGATCAGAGAGGTAGTATTGCCAGAAGAAAGAAATGAGGGGGTGTAATCCCACGGTTTTGGTAAAAATGAAGCCAAAAACTGTGGAGAAGTCATTTCATAATAGTAACAATGTATTGGCAAAATACATCGCCGAGCCAAGGACTAGCCCTGGGACCATCCAGATTAAAAAACTAGCCGTGGAACAAGAGGTGAGGCAGCAGTAAAAACTCAGTATCAAAGACAACCCACAAAAACTATTACATGGCAGCAAGTTCCAACAGAGCGTATATAGTTGTGGAGCACAAGAGTGAGGCTATGGTGACATATAAAATATGTGAATAGTAGCCAGCCCACAATCGCCCATGGGAAATGCTAATAGCACAGATTGTATAGTCGTGGAATGAGAGGGTTGTGATAATGAATCTTAAAAAATGTATTAAGCAGCCCACCAAAGAAATCTGTAGGACAATTTCTCTGGTATGAGGAATATGAGGGTGAAAGACAGGAGCACCAGTGCCGAACACAGCAGCAAAATTGCTGCTGCGTTGGGCAGTGGCGTGGTCGTGAAAAGTGGCTGGAAGGTGAAAGACACAAGAGAAGTTGAAGTACAAGAATACCAGAGAAATTACCTAATAACTGGCAGGGTAAGCAGGTGGAGAGGAGGCTTCCTTCAACGACCGTTTCGCTTCAGGCGCTTTTTCAAGAAGATGGTATGCTGTAAGGTGCCGACGCCATATAAGCAGTCAGGCGCAGGTGTGTTGAATCACGATAATATACAAACCGCAAGTGCGCATGCGCCGGCGGCGGAGGCCAGAGACCGAAGCACAACAAAAAACCACCATGTAAAGGGCGCAGGCGCGAGAGGGTGGACGTCTCCATGACTCCCGCGCATGCGCCCCAGGTGGTCAGCGTCGCGCAACCGACCTCTAGCAGTCAGCCTGCCGGCAGACGCGCGCGGTCATACAGTAAGGAATAATGATGAAATGTATATAAAAATAACAAGCATTGAGGCCCGAGGGACACATTTAGAGGGCTAAGTACACCATGTAGATGAATGATGACAGCAAAGGCGACCAGAAATGGATCCAATCTTTGTAAAATTTCAAGGATCCGCCAATGGGGAGGAGATGATGATGAGGACAACATAGGGATGTCATGGCCACAATGAGAATAAGAGGAAGAGAATACCTATAATCAAATATACAAAAATTGAGGAAAGAAAATTAGCATGAAACAAGAAAAAAATATATAATAAAAAATAAAAACAGCATAAAAACAACAACAATTGTGTTCGCTAAGGTGATGGGACAAGAAGGTCAGAAGACCATATAAGGAGCAGGAGAATGCGTACTCAATGTGAATACATAAAGAAATGCAGTATTCTCCTGACACAACATCCCAAGGGGACCAGAAAAAGCAATTCAAGAATACGCATAAGGCGGGACAAAGAAAATTTGTTTAGAGAAAAGGGGAGTAGCTGACCGTCTCATTAAGACCATGGGGGACCAAAGTGTTTAGGGAGACAATCCACTTAGACTCCCGTTGTGCGAGGGTCTTACGCAGATTGCCCCCCCGGACACCCCCGTGGACCATGTCAATACCTCGAACCTTTAAGAGCTTGGCGTCACATGCATGATACCTACGAAAATGGCGGGGAAGTGTTTTAAGCAGAGAAACGTCCTCCACCGAGACAGCAGCATAGATGTCCCTAACGTGCTCCCTGATTCGAACCCGTAGTTCACGTGAGGTTAAACCAACATAAATCAGGGAGCACGGACAGGAAGCGTAATAAACCACATGCGTGGAGGCGCACGTGATGCGCTGATCGATGGTGAATGTTCTCTTCCCCTCAGAGCAGGTGAAAGAGGATACCCGCAGAATATTGGGACATGCCACACAGTGGCCACATGGAAAACAGCCTCGGAGGGGGGGACCTGAGCCAAAGGGGTTAGAGCGGGGAGGGATGTAATGACTATTGACAAGAAGATCCCCGAGGTTCCTTGCTCGCCTGGCCGTCAGGAGGGGCCTCCTGGGCAGAAGATCGGCCAAAACCGGGTCCGTGAAAAGGACCGGCCAATGTCTGCCCAGGATATCCCTCATTGCGTCCCACTGAAAATTAAAAGTACCAATGAATCTGATCTGGTGATCCGTGGTTGGCCGACGTGGTTGATAATGAAGAAGCTGATCCCTGGGGGTGTTTTTAGCACGGAGATAGCCCTTCTTTATACACCTATTACTGTACCCCCTCTCCTTAAACCTGCATCGGAGATCAGACGACTGGGATTCAAAGTTGGAATTGGTAGAGCAGATCCGCTTCATCCTCAGAAACTGTCCGGTCGGGATGGCACGTATGGTGGAAGGGGTGTGGCCGGAGGATGCAAGGAGGAGGGCATTGACGGACGTGTCCTTACGGAAGACGTCCGTCTGAATGCCCCCCTGCCCATCCACCGAAATTCCAATATCCAGAAAATCCAAATTGGATCGACTATATCTATAAGTAAGTTTGATATTTAAGGAATTCCGGTTCAGGCCACACATAAACTCCTCGAGCTGCCCAGCAGAGCCCTGCCACAAAATAAAAATGTCATCTATATAACGCAGCCAGCACTGCACATGGGCACTGGCCTGCGGAAAACCGTCGCCAAACACCAACCTCTCCCATGAGCCCAGGAAGAGGTTAGCGTAGGCCGGCGCACAGGCCGCGCCCATCGCAGTGCCGCGCTGCTGTAGATAAAAAAGGTCTTTAAAAACAAAAAAATTGTGGGTCAGGACAAAGCTGAGGAGCTCGAGCAGAAGATCCACCAAAGTACCATCCAGACCGGAGGTTGTGAGGTAGAAGCGGACCGCCTCCAGTCCGTCTGAATGTCCGATGCAGGTGTAAAGAGACTCCACGTCGGCACAAACCAATAAAGAATCGTCATCCACAAAGATGCCATCAAGGCGCCGCAGGACGTCCGTAGTGTCCTTGACATAGGAGGGGAGGCACTCCACTAAAGGTTTTAAGTAAAAATCAATGAATTTACAAATGGGCTCGCACAATCCTCCTATGCCGGACACTATGGGACGACCCGGGGGGTTGAGGGCATCTTTGTGGATTTTAGGAAGTAAATAAAAAGTTGGGACGCGTGGACAACCGGTGAGCAGGCCCTGGAGCATCTTCTCGTCAATAACTCCCCGCTCGTGTGCCCCCAATAAGATTTTCCTAAGTTCATGGCAGAAGGAGGTCAATGGATTACAGGTGAGGCGTGAATAAGTGGATTTATCACGAAGTTGCCTATAGGCCTCTTTTTCGTATTTGTCCACAGGCCAGATCACGATGTTGCCCCCCTTGTCCGCCGCCTTGATAACGACATCGTCACAGAGCTGCAGCCGTTTGATTGCCAATCTTTGGCGATGGGTCAGATTATCAAAACTACGCTTCACCGGAAGCTGTTTGAAATCATCGGCCACAAGCCTAGTGAAGATGTCAATAGCCGGGCAGAGGGACAAGGGGGGGAACCTCGTGGATCTGGGTTTCAGGAAGTCAGGGGACCTACCTGTGGTGGGGTTTTGCTCCTCCAGAAGATCCTGAAGGTCCTGCAAGGCGCTTCTCTCGGTCGGGTCCAAGTCACTTGCTCCTTGCTTACGACAATATAACCTCTTTAATAGAATTTTTCTAGCAAATAGATTCATATCCTTCAGGGCTGTAAATAAATTAAAAGAATTTGTAGGACAAAAATTAAGACCTTTGGACAACACATCCAGTTCCACTGCCGATAAGACACGTGTAGATAAATTAATTACCTGTAATTTGTGTTTAGAGATGTTGGTCTCCAACGCAGATTTTGGAAATATGCGGGGTTCTTTAAACTTACTGCGGGTAGTTATACCGCTGGTATGAGGTGTATAACGTGTCTTCTCGGGTGGAACAGATGGTAGGTCTTCAGCCGAGGAATCGGAAACAAGTGACGTGGACCGGGATCTAGAGGAGCGACCTTGTCTTGATGGATTTCTTCCCCTTGCAAAGCGATGGCTCCATTTATATACTTGGCCTGACCTGTAATCATTAGCGTCTCGCTGAAATTTCCGCGATTTAAAGTCGCAGACCTCCTTCTCCCACTTTTGTGCATCCCGTGCAATCTCGGTATTAAAAATCTCCAAAGCTTCGGGAGTAGACAAATTTTGAATAGAAAGCTCAAGGCTCTCGAGCTCGGTCTCCATGTGGTCCAGTACTGACGAATTTTGTTTGGACAAAAGCTCCAAAAGGTTGAGGGAGCACCTATGTAGGTGATTCTCCCAATCGGTTTTAAACTCCCCCTCTGAAACGGGAAAGGAGGGAAAAACCTGGACACGTAATCCACGGGGGATCCAGCCACTCTCCAAGTATTTATTCAAAAAAGCACGGTTCCACAAATGCGCGTCCGTTTTTTTGCGCAAATCCCTGTATTTATGCGTCAAGGACTGCAAGGACTGATCCTCAGGTGGAGTATCAGCAGTAGAAACATTAGCAGATGGTGTGCCACCACAGCCTCTAGTGACCTCATCCAGGTGGTTGAGCCACGCCTGGTCGCGTGCTCGAAAATTCATTGTAGCCGTGGTACAAACTGTGAAAGACACAGAAAAGAAGCAAATGATAAACAAGCAAAACATGGCTATTCAATACTCTGAGGGAAAGGAACCAAGGGTTCCCTCAGGGGGGTGCCAACTTCCAGACAGAACATATTATACAATGAGGAAGGAAGAGAGGAGGCACTGAAGTATGCAAAAATAGTATTTTATTAAACATCAAAAGGATATTTGTTCACTTCATAAAAAGTAAAACATTAAATTATTATAATTTGCATAGAAATATAGAATACTGAGGCCACAAGAGATGGATGGGAAAAGGTGGAATAAGTCAGGGAACACAATGATGTACCTACACACACCTACCCTAAACCCTGCCAAGAGGACAGAAGGAGGGCTAGCCGTGGATCAGAGAGGTAGTATTGCCAGAAGAAAGAAATGAGGGGGTGTAATCCCACGGTTTTGGTAAAAATGAAGCCAAAAACTGTGGAGAAGTCATTTCATAATAGTAACAATGTATTGGCAAAATACATCGCCGAGCCAAGGACTAGCCCTGGGACCATCCAGATTAAAAAACTAGCCGTGGAACAAGAGGTGAGGCAGCAGTAAAAACTCAGTATCAAAGACAACCCACAAAAACTATTACATGGCAGCAAGTTCCAACAGAGCGTATATAGTTGTGGAGCACAAGAGTGAGGCTATGGTGACATATAAAATATGTGAATAGTAGCCAGCCCACAATCGCCCATGGGAAATGCTAATAGCACAGATTGTATAGTCGTGGAATGAGAGGGTTGTGATAATGAATCTTAAAAAATGTATTAAGCAGCCCACCAAAGAAATCTGTAGGACAATTTCTCTGGTATGAGGAATATGAGGGTGAAAGACAGGAGCACCAGTGCCGAACACAGCAGCAAAATTGCTGCTGCGTTGGGCAGTGGCGTGGTCGTGAAAAGTGGCTGGAAGGTGAAAGACACAAGAGAAGTTGAAGTACAAGAATACCAGAGAAATTACCTAATAACTGGCAGGGTAAGCAGGTGGAGAGGAGGCTTCCTTCAACGACCGTTTCGCTTCAGGCGCTTTTTCAAGAAGATGGTATGCTGTAAGGTGCCGACGCCATATAAGCAGTCAGGCGCAGGTGTGTTGAATCACGATAATATACAAACCGCAAGTGCGCATGCGCCGGCGGCGGAGGCCAGAGACCGAAGCACAACAAAAAACCACCATGTAAAGGGCGCAGGCGCGAGAGGGTGGACGTCTCCATGACTCCCGCGCATGCGCCCCAGGTGGTCAGCGTCGCGCAACCGACCTCTAGCAGTCAGCCTGCCGGCAGACGCGCGCGGTCATACAGTAAGGAATAATGATGAAATGTATATAAAAATAACAAGCATTGAGGCCCGAGGGACACATTTAGAGGGCTAAGTACACCATGTAGATGAATGATGACAGCAAAGGCGACCAGAAATGGATCCAATCTTTGTAAAATTTCAAGGATCCGCCAATGGGGAGGAGATGATGATGAGGACAACATAGGGATGTCATGGCCACAATGAGAATAAGAGGAAGAGAATACCTATAATCAAATATACAAAAATTGAGGAAAGAAAATTAGCATGAAACAAGAAAAAAATATATAATAAAAAATAAAAACAGCATAAAAACAACAACAATTGTGTTCGCTAAGGTGATGGGACAAGAAGGTCAGAAGACCATATAAGGAGCAGGAGAATGCGTACTCAATGTGAATACATAAAGAAATGCAGTATTCTCCTGACACAACATCCCAAGGGGACCAGAAAAAGCAATTCAAGAATACGCATAAGGCGGGACAAAGAAAATTTGTTTAGAGAAAAGGGGAGTAGCTGACCGTCTCATTAAGACCATGGGGGACCAAAGTGTTTAGGGAGACAATCCACTTAGACTCCCGTTGTGCGAGGGTCTTACGCAGATTGCCCCCCCGGACACCCCCGTGGACCATGTCAATACCTCGAACCTTTAAGAGCTTGGCGTCACATGCATGATACCTACGAAAATGGCGGGGAAGTGTTTTAAGCAGAGAAACGTCCTCCACCGAGACAGCAGCATAGATGTCCCTAACGTGCTCCCTGATTCGAACCCGTAGTTCACGTGAGGTTAAACCAACATAAATCAGGGAGCACGGACAGGAAGCGTAATAAACCACATGCGTGGAGGCGCACGTGATGCGCTGATCGATGGTTTTGTTTTTAAAGACCTTTTTTATCTACAGCAGCGCGGCACTGCGATGGGCGCGGCCTGTGCGCCGGCCTACGCTAACCTCTTCCTGGGCTCATGGGAGAGGTTGGTGTTTGGCGACGGTTTTCCGCAGGCCAGTGCCCATGTGCAGTGCTGGCTGCGTTATATAGATGACATTTTTATTTTGTGGCAGGGCTCTGCTGGGCAGCTCGAGGAGTTTATGTGTGGCCTGAACCGGAATTCCTTAAATATCAAACTTACTTATAGATATAGTCGATCCAATTTGGATTTTCTGGATATTGGAATTTCGGTGGATGGGCAGGGGGGCATTCAGACGGACGTCTTCCGTAAGGACACGTCCGTCAATGCCCTCCTCCTTGCATCCTCCGGCCACACCCCTTCCACCATACGTGCCATCCCGACCGGACAGTTTCTGAGGATGAAGCGGATCTGCTCTACCAATTCCAACTTTGAATCCCAGTCGTCTGATCTCCGATGCAGGTTTAAGGAGAGGGGGTACAGTAATAGGTGTATAAAGAAGGGCTATCTCCGTGCTAAAAACACCCCCAGGGATCAGCTTCTTCATTATCAACCACGTCGGCCAACCACGGATCACCAGATCAGATTCATTGGTACTTTTAATTTTCAGTGGGACGCAATGAGGGATATCCTGGGCAGACATTGGCCGGTCCTTTTCACGGACCCGGTTTTGGCCGATCTTCTGCCCAGGAGGCCCCTCCTGACGGCCAGGCGAGCAAGGAACCTCGGGGATCTTCTTGTCAATAGTCATTACATCCCTCCCCGCTCTAACCCCTTTGGCTCAGGTCCCCCCCTCCGAGGCTGTTTTCCATGTGGCCACTGTGTGGCATGTCCCAATATTCTGCGGGTATCCTCTTTCACCTGCTCTGAGGGGAAGAGAACATTCACCATCGATCAGCGCATCACGTGCGCCTCCACGCATGTGGTTTATTACGCTTCCTGTCCGTGCTCCCTGATTTATGTTGGTTTAACCTCACGTGAACTACGGGTTCGAATCAGGGAGCACGTTAGGGACATCTATGCTGCTGTCTCGGTGGAGGACGTTTCTCTGCTTAAAACACTTCCCCGCCATTTTCGTAGGTATCATGCATGTGACGCCAAGCTCTTAAAGGTTCGAGGTATTGACATGGTCCACGGGGGTGTCCGGGGGGGCAATCTGCGTAAGACCCTCGCACAACGGGAGTCTAAGTGGATTGTCTCCCTAAACACTTTGGTCCCCCATGGTCTTAATGAGACGGTCAGCTACTCCCCTTTTCTCTAAACAAATTTTCTTTGTCCCGCCTTATGCGTATTCTTGAATTGCTTTTTCTGGTCCCCTTGGGATGTTGTGTCAGGAGAATACTGCATTTCTTTATGTATTCACATTGAGTACGCATTCTCCTGCTCCTTATATGGTCTTCTGACCTTCTTGTCCCATCACCTTAGCGAACACAATTGTTGTTGTTTTTATGCTGTTTTTATTTTTTATTATATATTTTTTTCTTGTTTCATGCTAATTTTCTTTCCTCAATTTTTGTATATTTGATTATAGGTATTCTCTTCCTCTTATTCTCATTGTGGCCATGACATCCCTATGTTGTCCTCATCATCATCTCCTCCCCATTGGCGGATCCTTGAAATTTTACAAAGACTGGATCCATTTCTGGTCGCCTTTGCTGTCATCATTCATCTACATGGTGTACTTAGCCCTCTAAATGTGTCCCTCGGGCCTCAATGCTTGTTATTTTTATATACATTTCATCATTATTCCTTACTGTATGACCGCGCGCGTCTGCCGGCAGGCTGACTGCTAGAGGTCGGTTGCGCGACGCTGACCACCTGGGGCGCATGCGCGGGAGTCATGGAGACGTCCACCCTCTCGCGCCTGCGCCCTTTACATGGTGGTTTTTTGTTGTGCTTCGGTGTCTGGCCTCCGCCGCCGGCGCATGCGCACTTGCGGTTTGTATATTATCGTGATTCAACACACCTGCGCCTGACTGCTTATATGGCGTCGGCACCTTACAGCATACCATCTTCTTGAAAAAGCGCCTGAAGCGAAACGGTCGTTGAAGGAAGCCTCCTCTCCACCTGCTTACCCTGCCAGTTATTAGGTAATTTCTCTGGTATTCTTGTACTTCAACTTCTCTTGTGTCTTTCACCTTCCAGCCACTTTTCACGACCACGCCACTGCCCAACGCAGCAGCAATTTTGCTGCTGTGTTCGGCACTGGTGCTCCTGTCTTTCACCCTCATATTCCTCATACCAGAGAAATTGTCCTACAGATTTCTTTGGTGGGCTGCTTAATACATTTTTTAAGATTCATTATCACAACCCTCTCATTCCACGACTATACAATCTGTGCTATTAGCATTTCCCATGGGCGATTGTGGGCTGGCTACTATTCACATATTTTATATGTCACCATAGCCTCACTCTTGTGCTCCACAACTATATACGCTCTGTTGGAACTTGCTGCCATGTAATAGTTTTTGTGGGTTGTCTTTGATACTGAGTTTTTACTGCTGCCTCACCTCTTGTTCCACGGCTAGTTTTTTAATCTGGATGGTCCCAGGGCTAGTCCTTGGCTCGGCGATGTATTTTGCCAATACATTGTTACTATTATGAAATGACTTCTCCACAGTTTTTGGCTTCATTTTTACCAAAACCGTGGGATTACACCCCCTCATTTCTTTCTTCTGGCAATACTACCTCTCTGATCCACGGCTAGCCCTCCTTCTGTCCTCTTGGCAGGGTTTAGGGTAGGTGTGTGTAGGTACATCATTGTGTTCCCTGACTTATTCCACCTTTTCCCATCCATCTCTTGTGGCCTCAGTATTCTATATTTCTATGCAAATTATAATAATTTAATGTTTTACTTTTTATGAAGTGAACAAATATCCTTTTGATGTTTAATAAAATACTATTTTTGCATACTTCAGTGCCTCCTCTCTTCCTTCCTCATTGTATAATATAGTCTACACAAAGTGCTCAAAAAGCGTTGATCAATAAGACTCTCCCCGATCACCGCCTGGATGTGCAGATCCAGCCCCGCACAATTTCCACGCTTTGTAATAAGGGGTTTCGGTGGCTCATTAGCCGGCTCCTTCCTCACTAAGAATATGCACGAGGCAGAACTCTAAGTGAATTGTTACCGCTCTGGAATCAATATGGCTTCCAGTGGTAATCAATTGCTGAAGGTAAATGCCATCTTGTGCGTTGCCCTTTGAAGAATTTTCTATAAGTCGTGTTTTGTAATACGGCGCGAGGCGGCGATCTGTGGGGATTCTATAAATCAATCCTTCTAAGGCGACCTGACATCTGCAGGCACAAAGCAGCCACTTAAGGCTCACATTTTATTGAATAGAATTCAATTAGTCCTGAACCATTGAAATGAGATGTATGACCACTCGTGTCACATCACTGGATTGTGCACGGGATGGCGGTGAATATACTGTGTGATGGACTCGCTATATACCGCTCCAGGGAGATGGTATTATGGTATATCCATATCCATCTCCTGCCCATGAAATTGCTATTCTGGAAGCCCACGGGAATAACCGCCACATTGCTTCCTGATGATAATGTAGATATTATGTAACGTTTATCCCGTGCATCGCAGGGCAATATAACAAACTGTGCATCCTCTTGACTCTGCAGTGAAGACTGACACATGGGCATTGCCTCCTCCAAAGAAAAATACAATATGTTTTGTTACTAAAAAGCTTCTGATACTTCATGTTTTAATTAATCACCATTTTTAAGATCTCTGCTTGCTTTCAGGAAATCTGAACATCGTTCTATAAATCCAGAAGATCTGTGTATCCAATCAACCCTCGGTGTATAAAGCACATCTGCAGCGCAACGTTCTGTCCGCTCCTGATCATTTGCTACAATGTAGCTGAAATGTAGCAATCTGAAGTGCAGAGAAACTGAAGTTATCCACTTCCCTAACACACTTCATTTATCATTCATCAACCGTGCTATTATGTGCCACTAAATGCATCCATACTCTTATTATAGTAATATAAACCTTTTATCCTGCAGATAGCATCACTTTGTGTCATCCAGCAGCAGCTCTGATGTTTATATCCATCCCTTCCTCTCTTCAAACTTACTATGTGCTGTGTTACTACAAGTTCCATCATGCATTGCTGTAGCATGTGATCCAGCACTTAGCACGCCCCTTCCCTTCTACACCCTGGGATGCTGAAGTTATTGGGATGTACCAAGAGTCAGAGCAACCCAGGGTAGGTACCAGTTATCAGATGGACAGTATAGCCCCGTCACTGTGTTTGTTACAATGTAGCTGAACTGTATCAATCTACCCTAACTCATTTCATTTTTTCATTCATCAACCGTGCTATTATGTGCCACTAAATGCATTCATACTCTTATTACAGTAATATAAACCTTTTATCCTGCAGATGACATCACTTTATGTCTGTGATCAGCAGCTCTGATGTTTACATCCATCCCTTCCTCTCTCCAGACTTACTATATGCTGTGTTACTACAAGTTCCATCATGCATTGCTGTAGCCTGTGATCCAGCACTTAGTATGCCCCCTCCCTTCTACATCCTGGGGTGCTGAAGATATTGGGAGGTACCAAGTGTCAGAGCAGCCCAGGTTGGGTATCAGTTGCCAGATGGACAGTATAGCCCTGTCACTGTGTTTGTTACAATGTAGCTGAAATGTATCAATCTGAAGTTCATGATAATAGTAATAGAGAAACTGGTATATAAAGAAGTTATCCACTACCCTAACTTATTTCATTTTTTATTAATCATTTGTGCTATTATGCGCCACTAAATGTATCCATACTCTTAATATAGTAATATAAACTTTTTATCATATAGATAGCATCACTTTATGTTTGTGATCAGCAGCTCTGATATTTACATCCATCCCTTCCTCTCCCCAGGCTTACTGTGCTCTGCTACTACAAGTTACATCATGCATTGCTGTAGCCTGTGATCCAGCACTTAGCACAACCCTTCCTTCTACACCCTGGGATGATGAAGATATTGGGAGGTACCAAGTGTCAGTACAGCCCAGGGTAGGTATCAGTTGCCAGATGGACAGTATAGCCCTATCACTGTGTTTGTTACAATGTAGCTGAAATGTATCAATCTGAAGTTCAGGATAATAGTAATAGAGAAACTGGTCTATAAAGAAGTTATCCACTACCCTAACTCATTTCATTTTTTATTCATCAATCATGCTATTATGTGCCGCTAAATGCATCCATACTCTTTTTATAGTAATATAAACCTTTTATCCTGTACATAGCATCACTTTATGTCTACGAGCAGTAGCTCTGATATTTACATCCATCCCTTCCTCTCCCTAGGCTTAGTGTGCTCAATTACTACAAGTTCCATCATGCATTTCTGTAGACTATGATCCAGAACTTAGCACATCACCTTCCTTTTACACCCTGGGGTGCTGAAGATATTGGGAGGTATCAAGTGTCAGAGCAGCTCATGGTAGGTACCAAGAGATCCCAGCACTCTTGTACAGCTAATTGCAATCTTTATTGAATTCATGTCTGCACGTTCCAGCCTTTCCCAGGCTTTCCACAGCAGTGAAAAGCCTGGGAGAGGCTGAAACGTCCAGACGTGAGTTCAACAAAGACTGCAACTAGCTGTACAAATGAGTGCTGAGATCTCTTGACTTTACTACAGATTGATTATCTATCTGCACCATTGCCTGGTAGGAGTGCTAATCTTTTCTCTTGTTCAGGTTAGGTATCAGCCCATCCTCCAATTACCAGATGGCCAACTGTCACTGTGTTTGTTATCCAAATTTTAGCACTTTTCAGCTGTCCAAATTTGTGATTGGATTACCTAAACCCTTTGCTAGGGAAGTGCTGCGATCTGCATTCCAAAAGCAAAGTTGTCAGCCCCTGCTATTACTGTTGAATGAAAAAGTCAGCTCAGCTTGTGAAACAGAATTGTGATTCACTCCAAAATATCTACACCCAACCTCAGAAGCCCAGAGACAACTTCCTCTTATGTGGTCTGATATCTGTGCCAGAAAAGGAAGTATCAGAGAAGGAAGAAGAATCTGCAGAACATTCCAGTACTATGTGATCCCTGCTGAGATGCGCTCATAGACATTATACATCCATTACAAATATATTACAAAAGGTATTGTTCTGTAGAGCTATGATATATAGCAAGGGGTTAAAAAGTAGTGGAAAACCCCTTTAAGAGGATCTGTCACTTGTAATAAACATATAATTTTTTACCTGCTGTAAAAGCCGCTGTTCTCCTGAATTCGGTGATGTTTTTTTTTTTTATTCCTGCACCCCTCCGTTCCTGAGATATGGTCCTATCTCCCCTGTATATAATTCTAGTTCTGTTAGTCAAGTGGGTGTGATCAAAGAAGATGCCGACAGAGGAATGTTGAACGCCACACCCACTTGTATAAAAACACTTAATTTAAGAGGAGGCTATATCTCAGGACCGGAGAGGAGTAGAAAGAGAAGAAAAGCAACGCCGGATTCAGGAGAAAAGCGGCATTTACACCAGGTACGAAAAATACTGATTTATGACAAGTGACAAATCCGCTTTAAGAGTTATTCGCAATAGTGAAAGTGATCAGATATCCACAGGTTAGGTGCTGACTTCCTAATTAGCGGCGTCCGGCCACATCCAGAGAACAGGGCTCTGAAACCTCCCATTAGAATAGTAGGGACCCCCTGACACTGACTTTCCATAGGTCTGCACCCCATTTAATATTCTGGGTGTTTGTTATTCCTCATTTATCTCTATGCCCCGTGTCTTTGGATATGTAAACTGAGCGCCAGCCGGGAGCGCAGACAGATCATCCTATTAACCCAGGTTAATTAAGAAATATCTTTATGCTCCATACACCGGCTATTAACACCGTCACCTTCTTATTCTGCCGCCTGCACTTTCCTTCTACTTCATTAATAAATATCTTACATTGAAATTTCCCTGAATCCATTTTCAATGACCTTTTCCTTCTTAAGACGCGGCCGGGACAGACTTCTTAATGAAAGCCGGTGTTTGTGGCGCTCTCATGTATGCGCTTATTTTCTAAGTAGTTATCTGTTTCCCGGCAAGACACCTGTGTGCAAATCCTAATTCAGTCTATTAGTCAGAAGCCGCCTGAGATATTCCTCCGGGCTCATAGCAGCCAGTCGGCTAGCACAGTCCCTCCTCTCTAACAATATAGCCAAGGAGTCTGGAGCCTTGGACACAGAGATGCCGCATTAGGGAAATCTTATTGTTACCACCTCCCAGAGTCATAAATTTATGCTCATAGGACCCCAAAAATCTTATCCCAAAACCGCCCGTGCACCACATACCTAGATAACACTTAGTCTTTGCCCCCCTCCAGGCACCAGTTGTCTGTGTGCCGCCCCAGCAGCAGATCGAACCGCTCGGATCTGGGAGTGGTGATTACTCATGGCTCGAGGGTCTCCGGACCCGGGGGCTAGAGGCCACACTCAAAGTAGAAGGCGGTAATTTACAGGGGATAGGTATAGTTTGTGACGCAAACCATAGTGTGCGGTAATTGGGAGTACAGCCGCTCCCATTGGGAGTACCCAGGGTGATGGAGTGGGGCAGCTAGGTGACATTGCCCTCCACGGGTAGGGGTAGACCCCGGGACTCTTTTGGGTGATGCGGGGACACAGTGCAGGGGTCAGTTGGGTACTCACTCAGCAATGAAGCATACACTGACAACAGGGTAAACCAAGTCTCTGAACGCCACTGCCTCTCGAGGGGAGCTCGTCTGGGTCCCGTCCCCTACAGTACTGCCGGTGGTCCGTAACCTGCCTCCTGGCACTAAGTTTTAGATTGTCCATTGTGGCCCGGTAGCTTGGAGCTGTCCGGGCCCCTCTCCCTGCTGTGGCTAAGTGGAGGAGCTTGGGATTTCAGTGGGCCGCTTGCTAGGAAAGCCCTATCCCCCTCGTTGCGCTAGTGCCCCTGATCTCTGAGCTGGTGGAATCAGTCCATAAAGGCCCTGTCCTCCGCAGGTTAATTCCTGGCTCGCCGGAAGCTTCTCCCGGACCTAGGGTCCGTGTACCCCGTCGTGCCTTCGGTTCCGGACCGGTGATAGGACCAGGCTGCTGACCGTCCTATTTGATGGGTCCCAGGCACCTAGCCTCAATCCCCTGTGACCGGGGGTTCGACTCCTGTAGGTCCAGACCACCGTCTGCAACCTAGTTTACTTCTCCCCTGGGAGCTCCAACTCCCAGCTTCTTCAGAGCTCCTCACAGCTCGAGGGCTACCACTGAACTAACTTGACACCTCCCACCTCCCTGCCTGACCCCTAGGTGGGCGGCCCTATTACTGCTTAAGCAGCCCACTGGTGTGCCTGGCAGGTGTGGTGCAAGGTGTATCTAGGATTTGTGAATGCTGGTGGAGACAACACTGCGGGATGGAGACCCAGAACCATGGGGGGTTGAGTCCTGCACAGGTAGGGCAGATTGTGCAGAACCCTGTGACGACCCGAATAGTCCAGGGGTGTCACATCTCCTTATATCTGTGTCTCAGACCCCCCTTTTCCTCCAAGTATGGCAACTTAGACATGTTGTTATATTGGTGCTCTGTTAGTGGAAGGCTGGCAGGACTTAAAAGGGTTTCCATGGACAATCTTTGTGCTGGCTACTCCATCCAGCAGGTCCTAGGACTGGAGGACCCTGACCTTCAACCTTTAACCCCTATATAGAGATCTGGACTTAGGCTGGGGCCCCCGGGTTGAGTCTACAGAGATGCTGCTGGCTGGTGAAGCAGACTGGCAGAGGAAGGTCAGTACCGAGTGGTCAGAATAGCAATAAAGTTTCAAGCACTAGAAGAGTCAAAACACAAACAAAAGACAAAAACGAGGCATCACAAGCAAGATCACGGAAGTGGATGTACTAGGACTGAACCAGGGTAAGGTTAATGTATAACTGGCACTGAAACAGGAATCTAATGATTACATAGTGCACGGTCCTAGGGCTCTGAGCAGGGAGTTGAGACAAATCGAGGACCTAACCAACAAGCCCCTGCCTTGACGGTACAAGTCCCAGAATGCTACAGAGAAGGAGCAAGGACAAGTGTGACGCCCTTGGCCTATCAGGTCGTCACAGGGTATTGTGCAATCTGCCCTTCTGTGCAATCTCCGCCTCCTCCTTGGTTACGGGTCCCCAACTATATGGTGTTGCCTACAACAGCTAATTAAAATCCTAGGAACACTCTGCACCACACCCACCAGACACACCAGTGGACGGCCTGAGTGGAATAGGGTCGCCCACTTGGGGGGTTGGTAAGGGGAGGTCAGGAGTGTCAGGAGAGTTGTAATTTGGAAGTGAAGGAGAGAGGAGGTCAGGAGCCGCGCTCCTTGGAAGTCACTAGGTAGCAGACGGTGGTCTGGGCCTAGTAGGAGCTGGACCCCCGGTTGCAGGGGATCGTGACAAGGGGCACAGAACTGTCGAGGAGGACAGCCGGCGGGCTTGTACGTGGACTCTAGGTCAGGGAGTAGCTTCAGGCAACCTGACAATTCACCCGACGAGAGCTGAGCCTTCTAGATCCGCTCTCCACCCGCTCCAGAATTGGGGTACTAGTGCAACGAGGGGGATAGGACTTTCCACTAAAGAGATCCAGAAAATCCCAAGCGTGAACCCTGAGAGCAAGCTCCCACAGTTAGCCACACTGGGGATTGGGACCCGACTAGTTCTACACTACAGGGACCAACTGACAAGTGAACTTAGTGCCAGGAGGAAGGTCACGGATCACCAGGCAACACCAGCGTGGACAGGACCCAAACTAGCTCCCCTCAGCGGCAGCGGTGTCCAGAACTTTGGGTTATCCAGTTGTCGGTGTCAGCTTTGTGGACTGAGTACGAAAGTGACCCCTTCACTCCCAACGGCACTCCCCAATCACCATCCCCGAGTCCCGGGGCATTCCCCTACCCGTGGAGGGTTCCAACACCTAGCTGCCCCACTCCATTGCCCCCGGGTACTCCCAACTGCAGCAGTGGTACTCCACCTTACCACACACCACGGGTGGCGTCACAAACTCAAACTATCTAATCCCCTGTAAATACTCCCCTTCATCCAGAAACCCTCGAGCCACCAAGCACCCGGATCAGAGCAGCTCGGCTGCTGGCACGGGGGGCGGCACACAAGCATAAAAGGGATAACCTCTTTAAGCTGCAGTACCAGACATGGCCATGGTGGACGATGATGGCGCTGTTTTTCCCCATCTTCCATAATGCTGAAAAGTCGAACATTTAAGCTCTTCCTATTTCCTGCGCTCGGGGACACCCAGGAATTTCACGCCGCGGTCGGATCTCTTCAGATTTGCTTTCAATGTTAAATATTTCATGTATTTCAGTGAATGGAGTGAATATTGCTCAGAACAAAGCCGGCTTCATTGACTTCCTATAGTCATACATTAATTCATGGACCTTATCTATGTTCAGTGAATATTTTGAGAACATATTTCATTTAATTAATATGAACCCTCAGGGATGAATAACTATTAATTGCCCGGCACTTTAATGTTTCAATATGTAGAATTTCACAGTCCGAGCGAGCGCCGATACAGCGAGCGACACAAAATCCAATTAAGACTCTTGATGTTAAATTGTCCATCTGTATTCCTGCCAATACCGGCCACAAGAATGCGACTTTCAATTAGTTTTGTTCTTCTGCTCATAAAAATAAAGTTTTAGAAGCTTCAAGAATAAATTGGCTACAATTCTCCGATCGCATTCCTCTAAAGAGGAGGCACTACTGTACAATGGAGGGCGGCGCGGGGTCGGAACTGCTGCCAGCATTTATTTATAAATATTCCCTAAGGAGATTGGGTCATATTTAATTTTTTTTTTTGCAATGAAGACTTTCATTGTACAGGAGGGGGAGGAGGTGAGCTGTGACATCACCTATTCTTAATGGGGGATCCTGCACTATCTATGGTATATAGAGGTGTTATCAGTCATTGTACAGGAAGAGGAGGTGAGCTGTGACATCACATATTGTGAATGGTGGATCCTGTGTTATCTATTGTATGTAGAGGTGTTCTCAGTCATTGTATAGGAGGAGAAGAAGGTAAGCTGTGACATCACCTATTGTGAATAGTGGATCCTGTGTTATCCACTGTATATAGAAGTGTTATCAGTCATTATACAGAAGCAGGAGAAGTGGAGCTGTGATATCAGTCATTGTACAGGAAGGGGAGAACGTGAGCTGAGACATCCCCTATTGTGAATGGTAGATCCTGTGTTATCTACTGTATAGAGAAGCGTTATCAGTAATTGAACAGAAGGAGGAGAAGGGGAGCTGTGACATCACCTATTGTGAATGATGGTATCTACAGTGCCTACAAGTAGTCTTCAACCCCCTGCAGATTTAGCAAGTTTGATAAGATGCAAATAAGTTAGAGCCTGCAAACTTCAAACAAGAGCAGAATTTATTAACAGATGCATAAATCTTACAAACCAACAAGTTATGTTGCTCAGTTAAATTTTAATACATTTTCAACATAAAAGTGTGGGTCAATTATTATTCAACCCCTAGGTTTAATATTTTGTGGAATAACCCTTGTTTGCAATTACAGCTAATAATCGTCTTTTATAAGACCTGATCAGGCCGGCACAGGTCTCTGGAGTTATCTTGGCCCACTCCTCCATGCAGATCTTCTCCAAGTTATCTAGGTTCTTTGGGTGTCTCATGTGGACTTTTATCTTGAGCTCCTTCCACAAGTTTTCAATTGGGTTAAGGTCAGGAGACTGACTAGGCCACTGCAACACCTTGATTTTTTCCCTCTTGAACCAGGCCTTGGTTTTCTTGGCTGTGTGCTTTGGGTCGTTGTCTTGTTGGAAGATGAAATGACGACCCATCTTAAGATCCTTGATAGAGGAGCGGAGGTTCTTGGCCAAAATCTCCAGGTAGGCCGTGCTATCCATCTTCCCATGGATGCGGACCAGATGGCCAGGCCCCTTGGCTGAGAAACAGCCCCACAGCATTATGCTGCCACCACCATGCTTGACTGTAGGGATGGTATTCTTGGGGTCGTATGCAGTGCCATCCAGTCTCCAAACGTCACGTGTGTGGTTGGCACCAAAGATCTCGATCTTGGTCTCATCAGACCAGAGAACCTTGAACCAGTCTGTCTCAGAGTCCTCCAAGTGATCATGAGCAAACTGTAGACGAGCCTTGACATGACGCTTTGAAAGTAAAGGTACCTTACGGGCTCGTCTGGAATGGAGACCATTGCGGTGGAGTACGTTACTTATGGTATTGACTGAAACTAATGTCCCCACTGCCATGAGATCTTCCCGGAGCTCCTTCCTTGTTGTCCTTGGGTTAGCCTTGACTCTTCGGACAAGCCTGGCCTTGGCACGGGTGGAAACTTTCAAAGGCTGTCCAGGTGGTGGAAGGCTAACAGTAGTTCCATAAGCCTTCCACTTCCGGATGATGCTCCCAACAGTGGAGACAGGTAGGCCCAACTCCTTGGAAAGGGTTTTGTACCCCTTGCCAGCCTTGTGACCCTCCACGATCTTGTCTCTGATGGCCTTGGAATGCTCCTTTGTCTTTCCCATGTTGACCATGTATGAGTGCTGTTCACAAGTTTGGGGAGGGTCTTAATTAGTCAGAAAAGGCTGGAAAAAGAGATAATTAATCCACACATGTGAAGCTCATTGTTCTTTGTGCCTGAAATACTTTCTAATACTTTAGGGGAACCAAACAGAATTCTGGTGGATTGAGGGGTTGAATAATAAATGACCCTCTGAATAAACTTTTCACCATTTAAAAAAAAAAAATAAAAAAAGAAATAACATTCTTTTTTGCTGCATTTCACACTTCCAGGCTGATCTACAGTCCAAATGTCACAATGCCAAGTTAATTCCGAATGTGTAAACCTGCTAAATCTGCAGGGGGTTGAATACTACTTGTAGGCACTGTATATATAGAAGTGATGTCTACAGAACAGTAAGTGTCACAATATTATAAGACTCAGTTTTCGGTGATAGTGACATGGAAAGTCTTCTCAGCAATTGCTAATGGGCTGCAGTTTTCATGTGGAATAATGTCAAGCGAGCCCTGGGAGACGACCTGGCGCTGATATT
The DNA here is from genome assembly GCF_048569485.1 of Anomaloglossus baeobatrachus. NCBI lineage: Eukaryota > Metazoa > Chordata > Amphibia > Anura > Aromobatidae > Anomaloglossus > Anomaloglossus baeobatrachus. The sequence continues at coordinate 230,007,434 of NC_134360.1, read as the reverse complement.
GCTGTCATGGCGCTGGCTCTGGAGGTAAATACCTGTTATTTTTATTTTACGTTGGGGAATATAGTATAGGGATTGTCTGAGTTGTGGAAAACTCTCTTAAGAATGTAATGCAGCAGGACAGATGCAGATCACTGATCAGTCACCGCTCCTAACCCTATCTCTGTCTACATTAAATCTCTATTATTTGCAGATTACTGCTCTCATCTTCTTCACTGCTGCAGTTGTACAATACATTGCTGTCTGGGGTATTTATCCATTATTCTCACACTCTCTCTATCATTGAACTTTGAGCTCTGAAGTGAGTTCTGTGGCCTATTTAGTAATGGCTGCTGCATTCCCTGCCTCAGCTTTTATACTGGCTCTGATAGTCCTTCCTGATTGGCTACACTGTGCCATGTGATGTGATAGCTGCAAAACATTATGGTGAAGCCTGAGTGGTTTTGTCTGAGGCCATGTCAGAGTCAATCTTCTGCAATGTGCACAATGGTGCCGAGCATCTTTTTGGCGGTTTGTCAGCGATATGATTGGCTCATCTCTATTTCCCTGACTGTTGTATTTCCATGAATTACTTTATGCCGCAGTCCGTTCCTTGTATATCCGGGAGGCCGGGCATCGCTATGCGTGAGAAAAAAACCCCATATTATTCTTCATTTGTTTGGAATTTTCATAGGTAAAAGTTACAAAAGTGTAATTTCCTCCGGCTAATTATACTCCGTGATGTGCCGGTTTCCACAGAAACAACCGTCTCCATCTGGATGTATCTTATGTGTTTTCCTGATCGTTCTTCTTCTCCCGCTCCTATCCTCTTTATCATCCTCTTATTGTATCACGGTCTTGTTTTTTTGTGTCTGCAGCTACAAATGTATAGGACCTCATATGCTCATAAAATCATAGGTGAGTGCTCATATTTTTATTTCCAAAAATTTATACTATTTTTTTATTCCTTGATTTATCTTTAGTTTCCCTGATACAGAGCTCCAAATCCCCTCCAAAGCAATAGAAGTAAATGCTAAAATATGAACAACCACTAGGGGGAGCTGAGGAGCAGACTGTATACTGTTTGCATCTACAGTCTGCACAGAGCTCCCCCTAGTGGATGATGCTGACACCTAGAAACGCATCATGTCCTCACCTGGTGACATTGATCCTTGAAGCCCCCGATGCAGAATAGTAGTTTTTTGAGCAGCGCGGACAGGAGGCGCCGGTGCAGCGCAGACAGGAGGCGCCGGTGCAGCGCAGACAGAAGGCGCCGGTGCAGCGCAGACAGGAGGCGCCGGTGCAGTGCAGACAGGAGGCGCCAGTGCAGTGCAGACAAGAGGCGCCGCTGCAGCACAGACAGGAGGCGCCGATGCAGCACAGACAGGAGGCGCCGATGCAGCAGGATGGCGAAATGACTGAGCATAGACAGGTGGTGATGACTTGTGAAGTTTAATGGTGGTAGGAATATAAACTGTACAAGCTGGATGCTATCTAGAGGAATAGAAGCTACAAAAGCAAGGGCTCAGCATAGGAAGAGTGATATCAATGTAGCAGAGCTGAGTAGCTTAGAGCAGTTGTGCCCTCTGTGACTGCCATCGTTACACCCTGGTAGTGCCGTGGATGCCAACTACTAGAATACTCTGGCGGATGCCACTGCCTGAGAGCACGGCCTCAGAGGTGGGTGCGGGATCACCTAATGCACAAAGAGCAGGCGAGATGGACTTAGGTCAAGGAGACGGAACAGAAAGCAAAATGCAGCATTTATCTCTGTATCTTTGCAGGGGATTTGGAACTCTGTGTCAGAAAAAAATCTCAAAAAACTCAATGTGAACATGGTCTAATGAGCCTGTGAGTCGCTGCTAATGTCTGATGAAGGTTTTCACACTGCAAATCCTCAAAATCTTCACCACGTGGATAAACGGGTTAATATACCCCTCACACGGCTGTCCGTTCCCCCCAATTTTGGGGTCTTGGACTCTGGATTGGAGGATTTAGAATTTTGACACATTGTTGCAAATGATCAGAATGTTCCTTTGTATAATGAAAAAGCAAATCTCATGAAAACCCAGTCTCAGGACGCGGAGGTCCGGTGCTGGAGACCCCCTTTATATTACCGCACCCTATAATTACCCCGAGAAGGTTTCTCTGTGCCCCCCGCACCTGGGTATAATATGCCGGAGTGTGGGTGTAATGTGAACATGCAGCGAGCCGAGCCGCCTCTCTCCATCTGTGCCTGGTGCTTATGTCAGCTCCTCCGTGTATTAAGAAGCCAGCGTAATTAACCCCTTCTTCTCCAGGCGGCCTTCCATCCCGCACTGCGACCCGCCGGCGATTATCACGGATATCCGCGTCTCTCGGATGCGTCTTGTGCCGTGATGTCCCCTATTACGTGACGTCTGAGTCATTTATAATTGACGGTTACCTATCCTGACATTCCCCGTGTTCCCGTTCTGCTTCACAGGTCCCTGATCAGTCATCTCTATGAACGCACACGAGGAATAAACGAGCAGAAAACCAGGGGATTCCAGGCGTGAGAGACGGGCGGACGCCATACTGTCCTATAACACGCTGCGGGCCTGGACGCTTGTATTTATATTGGGGAGTATGACCTGTACAGGGCAGGATCAAAGCGGGACATGTCCCCAAATATGTGGAAAGGCAGATAGATTGTACAGGTCTGTGATCTCTCCCCGAAATATACAGAACCTGTGATAACACCTCTATATACAGTAGATGACATAGGATCCACCATTCACCATAAGTGATGTCACAGCTCACCTCCTCCTCCTATACAATGACTGATAACAATTCTATATACAGTAGATGACATAGGATCCACCATTCACAATAAGCGATGTCACAGCTCACCTCCTCCCCCTCCTGTACAATTACTGATAACACCTCTATATACAGTAGGTAACACAGGAGCCACCATTCATAATAGACGGTATCACAGCTCACCTTCTCCCCTCCTGTACAATGACTGATAACACCTTTATATACATTAGATAACACACGCTCCACCAATCACAATAGGTGATATCACAGCTCACCTCCTCCTCCTGTACAATGACTGATAACACCTCTATATACAATAGATAACACAATATTCACCATTTACAATAGGTCATGTCGCAGCTCACCTCCTCCTCCTGTACAATGACTGATAACGCCTCTATATGCAGTAGATAACACAGGATCCACCATTCACAATAGGTAATGTCACAGCTCACCTCCTCCTCTTTCTGTAGAATGAATGGTAATATCTCTATATTGGTGGTGACTACAGATGAGAGGACCCGTGGACGTTCGGTTCACCAGGTTCAGCTGTACTTTAGATAAAGTTCGGTTTGGTGTTCCTATGTAAGTCGCTAATTGGGCAGTTCGGGTCTGTGCCCAGATGCAGCTGAGGAAGCCGTGATGGCTCCGCACTCCTTCACCAGAGGGACTCAGGGCTTGCAAACTGCTTTGGGCGGGTGTGCGACAATTATTGTTCTAGGCCAGATAGAGTACCCAAGAAAAGAACGTCAGCAGAGCCCTGGAAGTGTGGCCATGTCTGTCATGAAGGTCGAAGATCAAATAAATCGTTCTGTATTGTTTTGCCAAGAGAACTCCAGTGTCATGTGTCTCTGCTACATCTACAATGGTGACCGGCTGTGGGGTGGACACTGCCCCCACTGCAAGCGGCTCGTACTGGGCTGAGTACCGAGCGTACCAGAGCACCAAGGGTACCCAAGCACCAAGCGTACCTGAGCATCCAGCATACCCGAGCACCAAGCGTACCCAAACACCAGGTGTACCCAAGCATCGAGTGTAGCTGACCACCCAGCATACCCAAACACCGAGCGTACCGAAGCACCGAGTGTTGATGACCACCCAGCATACCCGAGCACCGAGCGTATCCAAACACCTAGCGTACCCAAACACCGAGCGTATCCAAGCACCCAGCGTACCTGAGCACTCAGCATACCCGAAGACCGAGCGTACCCAAATACCTAGCGTACACAAGCACCGAGCATACCTGAGCACCCAGCAGACCCGAGCTCCGAGCGTACCCAAACACCGAGCACCGAGCGTACCTGAGCACCGAGCGTACCCGAGCACTGAGCGTACCCAAACACCGAGCGTACCTGAGCACCCAGCATACCCGAGCACCGAGCGTAAAAGAGCACAGAGTGTACCCAAGCACCGAGCGTACCTGAGCACCCAGCATACCCGAGCACCGAGCGTAACAGAGCACCGAGTGTACCCAAGCACCGAGCGTACCTGAGCACCCAGCATACCCGAGCACCGAGCGTAACAGAGCACCGAGTGTACCCAAGCACCGAGCGTACCTGAGCACCCAGCATACCCGAGCACCTAGTGTACCCAAACACCGGGTGTACCCAAGCGCCGAGTGTAGCTGACCACCCAGCATACCTGAGCACCGAGTGTACCCAAACACCGAGCGTACCCAAGCACCGAGTGTACCTGAGCACCCAGCATACCCGAGCACCTAGCGTACCCAAACACCGGGTGTACCCAAGCGCCGAGTGTAGCTGACCACCCAGCATACCTGAGCACCGAGTGTACCCAAACACCGAGCGTACCCAAGCACCGAGCGTACCTGAGCACCCAGCATACCTGAGCACCCAGCATACCCAAGCACAGCGATGCTCACATGAGTTGTTTGCATACATAAAGCACCCGAACTCTGAATCTGAACTCTTAAAAAAAATCTGAAGTTTTTGTACAGTCAGTGTCCTGTATGAACACTCGGGTACTCTCATCTCTAGCGGTGACTCCATCACTGCCATCTTCTGTGCTCCCCTTTAGATCATTCTCACATCAGTTAAGCTGAAGGCAGCACTAAGCTGCAGAAATGCCGGGATTTGGAAGACACTTTCACGCTACATTTTTTTTACAGTAGACAAATCCATGAATTAAAGTGATTTGCAAAGTTTCAAAATTTAACACAATGGAAAAAATTATAAAAAAAAATAAAAGTTTAGTTGTTTTATAAATACTTTCCAGCTGTTTAAAAAAAAATCACCATTTTGCAGAATTTTTTTTTTTATTTTGCTGGATTTTTCTTTTTTTTTATTTTGCAGGATTTGTTTATGTTCAATCCTGAAAATTTGGATTTGGTAGAATCTGAATTTTTCATGACATTCATAATTAATTTGTTTTGGTGTAAATCAATTCACTCCTCTGATCGTCAGCCCCTCGGCTCAGTTGCCATTTTATTGTAGCCTCTCTAAAGTGGATCCCTCCACTAATTACAGCGGAGCAACACTGCGACCATCGACGCAGAAAAACAGCCCCTGTAGCGGGAGCGGCACAGAAGTGCAACTGCCCCACTGTGGCCAGGGCTACAACCGACAGGCAGCAGCGGCCAGGGCTACAACCGACAGGCAGCAGCGGCCAGGGCTACAACCAACAGGCAGCAGCGGCCAGGGCTACAACCGACAGGCAGCAGCGGCCAGGGCTACAACCGACAGGCAGCAGCGGCCAGGGCTACAACCGACAGGCAGCAGCGGCCAGGGCTACAACCGATAGGCAGCAGCGGCCAGGGCTACAACCGATAGGCAGCAGCGGCCAGGGCTACAACCGACAGGCAGCAGCGGCCAGGGCTACAACCGACAGGCAGCAGCAGTCAGGGCTACAACCGCAAGAGGCAGCAGCAGTCAGGGCTACAACCGACAGGCAGCAGCAGTCAGGGCTACAACCGACAGGCAGCAGCAGTCAGGGCTACAACCGACAGGCAGCAGCGGCCAGGGCTAGAACCGACAGGCAGCAGCGGCCAGGGCTAGAACCGACAGGCAGCAGCAGTCAGGGCTACAACCGACAGGCAGCAGCGGCCAGGGCTACAACCGACAGGCAGCAGCAGTCAGGGCTACAACCGACAGGCAGCAGTGGCCAGGGCTACAACTGACAGGCAGCAGCAGTCAGGGCTACAACCGACAGGCAGCAGCGGCCAGGGCTACAACTGACAGGCAGCAGCGGTCTGTGCTGCTGCAGCATCTGGGGTCAGTGGCGGAACCAGAATTTGGTGGCGCCAATAAAAAGTTTCAAAGCCCCAGTTACCATGGGTGTTTAATAGGGATTTAAATTGCCCCTTAGGCTCCAGGGCTGGGGTGTGAATGTAACCGCTGCTGCCTCCAGTGGTGAGAGGGGAGCATCGCCCTGAGCCTTGGTGCTTAGCAAGGGAGTCGGGGGGCTGCAGCGCTGCTCCTCAGCTCCCCCCCAGGCTGGTTGGGACTGTACCCTATGACTTTACGTGCATGATCCCTTCCAGTGTCGAGTCACGGAGAGGTAAAATCCACTGAAGCTTAATATGTAGAAAGCCGGTAATTATAAGGCGGAGGGAATGTTCTATCTTGCTTCTAACGCTCAGGAACATCTAATTCCTCGTTATCGGCGGATGAACACAGATTTCTGGAATGACATATTTGTTTCCCCGGGAAGCTGACACCACCCTCCAGAGACCGCGCCAGCCCAGAACTGGGACACGACTCAGCTGCTGCCTCCCCTCGCCGCAGCCATGTGGCAACTGTATGTGCAGACTGCAAAATAAAATCTGTGATTCCCAAGAAGAATCTGTACTGGCAGCTTGTGGGAACATAATGTAACCAAAACACGGGCCCAGAGTCTCCTCTGCCCGCTGCTCCCGCGAGATCCGAGGTGCTCCTTCACCCCTCCAGTGCTCCTTCACCCCTCCAGTGCTCCTTCACCTCCGCTGCGCTAGTTCACCTCTGCAGTGCTCCTTCACCTCCGCTGCGCTAGTTCACCTCTGCAGTGCTCCTTCACCTCCGCTGCGCTAGTTCACCTCTGCTGTGCTCCTTCACCTCTGCAGTGCTCCGTGACCTCCGCTGTGCTCTGTCACCTCCGATGGGCTCCTACACCTCCGCTGTTCTCCTTCACCTCCGCTGTGCTCCTTCACCTCCGATGTGCTCCGTCACCTCCGCTGTGCTCCGTCACCTCCGCTGTGCTCCGTCACCTCCGATGTGCTCCGTCACCTCCGATGTGCTCCTTCATCTCAGATGTGCTCCGTCACCTCCGATGTGCTCCTACACCTCCGATGTGCTCCTTCATCTCAGATGTGCTCCTTCACCTCAGATGTGCTCCTTCACCTCCGCTGTGCTCCTTCACCTCCGATGTGCTCCGTCACCTCCGCTGTGCTCCGTCACCTCCGCTGTGCTCCTACACCTCCGATGTGCTCCGTCACCTCCGATGTGCTCCGTCACCTCCGAGATGTGCTCCGTCACCTCCGATGTTCTCCTTCACCTCTGATGTTCTCCTTCACTTCCACTCTGCTCCTTCTACTAAAATCTTGGGGGCTTCTTTTTACAATTTTTGCAGAAAATGCTGAAGTTTTGAGTCCTTTTGGAACTGTTGTACTAAGCACCAAATTCAATGTGGGTGAAAATTTCCCCTGCCCCCACTGTCAAATAAGCTAAGACTTATGCGATAAGCCACCTCTTCTTGGCTGGTCTCTCAGCAGATAGTGAGATATACAGTACTCAGCAAAATATAATGACCTTCGTCATCTTGGTTCCTGCCTATGCAGAGCGCAGGAGCTGGTGACAAACTCATCGCCTGCTGCGCTCTGCATAGGCTGTGACAGCAGGGGATGATGTGCACTGCAATTTACCTTTTCTTTTCCTTGTAATTTTATCAGAGGAGAGACTTGGACCTGCTAGGAAAGATGTTGAAAAATAAAAAAAGAACAATAACAATATAAGTTTTTAATACGAAGTTATAATAAACGATACTTTTTTATAGTATTTCTAAATAACTGCGCTGTGCATAGGCTGTGACAGCTGTGCTAGGACTGGGTTTAGAGCTTTGGTAATAAAATAGTTACCCTAAAAAACGCCATTAAAATATAAATACAGAGCTGTGCTAAAGTTTTAGACAAGTGTGAAAAAAATGCCGCTCAGTAAAGTTAAGGGCCCAGAATGGATTATGGGGAGTTTTTGAGGCTGCATAATCTCACTGCACAAAAACTCAGGGTCTCACAGCTCCAGCAAAGAGGATGGGATTTATATATATTTACAAGCTGTAGTACCCGGCACTTCACGGGATAGTAACTGTCTCCCTGTCTGTCTCTCCACCTCTGGCTCCCTCCCTCTCTCTGTGTGTCTCTTTTTCTCTCTGTCTCTCTGTCTGTCTCTTTCTCTATCCGTCTCTCTCTTTGTCGTGCTCTGTCTCTCTCTGTCTCTTTCCCTGTCTGCTTCTCTCTCTCTCTTCCTCTCTCTTTCTGTCTCTCTCTGTCTTTGTCTCTCTGTCTTTCTCTTTGTCTCTTTCTCTGTCTGTCTCTATCTCTCTCTTTGTCTGTCTGCCTCTCTCTCTGTCTTTCTCTAGCCATCTCTCCACCGATATCATATTAACTGACACATAGGCTGTCTTAGGCCGGAGTGACACTTGTGATTGATCCTCGTGTGACTCACGGGAGTCTCGCATCGCATCACTTGGCACGGCCGCATACTCTCTGGACAGGTGCGTCTCAGCTGCATAGAAATACATACATGAATCTGACCTGCACCTGTCCAGAGAGCAGCTGCCATGTTGGGGGATACGATGCAAGACTCACATGAGTCACGCGCGGGTCAATCTCAAGTGTGACAACGGCCTAATACTAAGAATGTCCTTCACTACCTATAGCAACCAATCAGAGCTGAAGCAGAGCTGTGTGTGTCTCTTTCTGTGTGTGTCTCTTTCTGTGTGTGTGTGTCTTTTTCTGTGTGTGTCTTTTTCTGTATATGTGTCTCTTTGTGTGTGTGGGTGTCTTTCTGTGTGTGTGTGTCGCTTTCTGTGTGTGTCTCTTTCTTTGTCTGTGTGTCTCTTTCTGTGTGTCTCGTTCTGTGTGTGCGTCTCTTTCTGTGTGCGTCTCTTTTTGTGTGCGTCTCTTTCTGTGTGTGTCTCTGTGTGTGTCTCTTTCTATGGGTATCTCTTTCTGTGTGTGTCTCTTTCTTTCTCTGTGTGTGTCTCTTTCTGTGTGTCTCTTTCTCTGTGTGTGTCTTTTTTTCTGTGTGTCTCTTTCTTTTTCTGTGTGTCTTTTTCTGTGTGTCTCTTTCTGTGTGTGTCTTTTTCTGTGTGTCTTTTTCTGTGTGTGTCTCTTTCTGTGTGTGTCTCTTTCTGTGTCTTTTTCTGTGTGTCTCTTTTTGTGTGTGTCTCTTTCTGTGTGTATATCTTTCTTTCTCTGTGTCTTTGTGTCTTTTTCTGTGTGTCTCTGTGTGTGTCTCTTTCTGTGTGTGTCTCTTTCTGTGTGTGTCTCTTTCTCTGTGTGTCTCTTTCTCTCTGTGTGTGTCTCTTTCTCTGTGTGTCTCTTTCTCTGTGTCTCTTTCTCTGTGTCTTTGTGTCTTTTTCTGTGTGTCTCTTTCTGTGTGTGTCTCTTTCTCTGTGTCTCTTTCTCTGTGTGTCTCTTTCTCTGTGTGTCTCTTTCTCTCTGTGTCTCTTTCTCTCTGTGTCTCTTTCTCTCTGTGTCTCTTTCTCTCTGTGTCTCTTTCTCTCTGTGTCTCTTTCTCTCTGTGTGTGTCTCTTTCTCTGTTTGAGTGTTTCTATGTGTCTCTTTTTCTATCCATAATAGGAGTCTATAAATAACAGATCTGTTTTTTGGAGAATAACTGTAAAGTGCGGGGTTACATTTTCCCATCAAAACATAGTCTATGACGTTCCCTGAGTCACATGGGGTGTCTGTGCAAAATTCTGTGATTGTAAATGCAACGGTGCGGATTCCTTTAGCAGACATACATACATACACATACAAACACACACACACACACACACACACACACACACACACATATTGTACATACACAAACACACACTGTACACACTGTACATACACACACATACATACATACACTGTACATGCATTTACATACACACACACATACATACATACACTATGACATTGACTGTAGAATAACAGAAAATTATTAGAGAACAGAAGCAGAAATGGTGAAAAGTGCTGAAACAATGAAGTAGGCGTCCGGCCGTGTATGAAGGTAAATGTAATTACAGGTAACAAGTATATAAAACAAAGCAGCGCTGGATCTATACGTATCGCGGGGGGAGGCGGAAAAATGCAATAAGTGGAGCGCGGCTCCTACAGACGGTGATACGATTGTAATATTGATTTACACCTGGAAGACGCTGCTCCTCATCAGCGAGGGATTCATTATTGTTTTTATTGTTTCTGTATTTGAGGTTCTTTGTAGTAAATATTTTGCTGCTCATAAAGGAATATTGCATTGTCCGGACTCCAGTAAGACCAAGGCGGCTTTGGGTTTGTAACATTTTATCTCATTTTTGCAACAATGCTGTTTGGTATATAGGGATTTATTTTCATTTGTTTACCTTTGTTTGCTGGTGGGGGATGAAATTATGCAAAAAAAAAAAAACGTTTTTGCACGACTTTCATTTTTTTATGTTGTTCACCTTTGTAAAATAATAAAATGTTCAACTTTTGTCCATGAGACTATCACTGTTATTACGGCTCAGCAAAAACTATTTTGGAAGTTAAACTCTGCTGGTCGTCAACAAAAAGTGAAGATGAAGGAAGAGAATCCCAGCGCTCCTGGTGGAGATCACATAGTCAGCTTGTTGATCACGTATGTAACACCCCCTTTAAGAGCAGCCACGTTATATAACTGTTGGGGATAAGAATTGAGCAACTAAAAATACTTAATTCAGCCATTTCATAGACTCAGGTATATAGTTTAGTAGATGTAACTAACATACATATTTATGAATGTTTTTGTTTCTTACTAACACGTGTGTATATATATATATATATATATATATATATATATATATATATATATATATATATATATATACACACTGCATATTCAGTGTTTTTTTTCCTTAATACAATATATGTAGCACATGTAACTTAAAGATGGCTGCCGCATCCTGTCTACACCCAAGATGATGAACAAAGGAGAATTCCTAAAGTTTGGACTGACCAATCCAGGGAGGATATGCAGATTCCTATACGCCTTGAAGCCCCGACCTGCGATACCTGATTGGACTATACTTTTGTTTACACCCTTTACTTCCTGGTCCTATAAAGGCTTTGTCTAAGATTAAGGCCGGAGTCACACTTGCGAGAGACTCGCACGAGTCTCGTATCACATCACCCGGCATTGCCACGCACTCTCCTGACAGGAGCAGATCGGCTGTATGTATTTCTATGCAGCTGAGACACTCCTGTCCGGAGAGTGTGCGGCCATGACGGGTGATGCGCTGCAAGACTCGTGTGAGTCTCTCGCAAGTGTGACTCCGTCCTAAAAGTTCCAGTTGGCTTGCCAGTCGTGAGAGAGAGAGAGTCATAATTGATTTAACTAATTGTTATTCTTTCTCGCCGTCCACACATGACAATATAATTTGGAACAGCAGTCAGATCCCAAGAGACCTCTTGAGTCTCATCATCACCATTTCAACATAACCATTGGTCGTCTGATACAGTAAAAAAAGTTCAAGAGCCATCAGGTGTAATTATTATTACTCTTTATCTGATGTAACTTCCCCTTTAAGAACAGTCAGGTCATAGCTATGACTGGTCATCTGACCCTTTTAAAAAGCTATAGTGGGCGCAGGGGTTGAATTTGTGCCAGGTCCTGAAGCCTAGGTGGCCCAAGGCTTCATTTTGGCCCAGATGAGAAGACTAATGCGGGCTTTACACGAGGCGATCTATCGTGCGATATGTCGTCGGGGTCATGGTTTTTGTGACGCACATCCGGCATCGTTCACGACGTCGTCTCGTGTGACACCTAAGAGCGACTCTTAATCGGTTGTAAATCGTGTACCGTGTACACGTTGCTCATTTTTAATAAATCGTTTAATCTGATGTGCGCAGATTGTTCATCGTACCCGGGGAAGCACACATCGCTCCATCTGACACCCCGGGAACGATGAACACAGCTTACCTGCGTCCCACGGCACCCGCCGGCTATGCGGAAGGAAGGAGGTGGGCGGGATGTTTACGTCCCTCTCATCTCCGCCCCTCCGCTTCTATTGGCCGGTGGCTGTGTGACGTCGCTGTGACGCCGAACGTTCCTCACCCTTCAGAAAGAGGATGTTCGCCGCCCACAGCGAGGTCGTCCAGGAGGTAAGTACGTGTGACGGGGGTTTAACGACTTTGTGCGACACTGGCAGCAATTTGCCCGTGATGCACAAACGACGGGGGCGGGTACGATCGCCCGTGCAATCGCATGATAGATCATACCATGTGAAGCCCGCATTACACTATTAAAGTTGGGGTCTCTGTTGGAGATTTTGCATTGGGGCATACGAGCTTCCAGTTATGTCACTGGTCATTTTGCCTAATCATCACTGGTGGTCTGATGTAACATCCCCTTTAAGAGCTGTCACATTATTTAACTCTCTGGTCGGCTGATGTAACATCCCCTTTAAGAGTGGTCACATTTTGTAACTCACAGGTCATCTAACAACATCCCCTTTAAGAGCAATTACATTATATAACCATCTCTGGTCGTCTGATGTAACATCCCTTTAAGAGCAGCCATGTTATATAACTCACTAGTTATGTGATGTACCATCCCTTTAAGAGCAGCCACGTTATATAACTTACTGGTCATCTGATGTAACATCCCCTTTAAGAGCATCCATATTATAAAAGCAACACTGATCGTCTGATGTAAAATCCCCTTTAAGAGCATCCTCCTTAAATAACTCACTAGTCATCTAATGTAACATCCCCTTTAAGAGCAGCCATGTTATATAACCATTACTGGTTGTCTGACGTACCATCCCTTTTAAGAGCAGTCCCATTATATAAGTCACTTGTCGTCTGACGTACCATTCCCTTTAAGTGCAGCCACATTTTATAACTCACTGATTGTCTGATGTAACATCCCCTTTAAGAACAGCCACGTTATATAACTCTGTGGTTGTCTAGTGTACCATCCCCTTTAAGAGCAGCAACATTATATACCTCTGTGGTTTTCTGATGTGACATCCCCTTTAAGAGCAGCCAAGTTATATACCTCTATAGTTGACTCATGTAACATCCCCTTTAAGAACAGCCAAGTTATATACCTCTCTAGTTGTCTGATGTAACATCCGCTTTAAGAGCAGCCACGTTTTATATCTCACTGGTCGCCTGATGTAACATCCCCTTTAAGAGCAGCAACATTATATACCTCTGTGGTTGTCTAGTGTACCATCCCCTTTAAGAGCAGCCACATTATATACCTCTGTGGTTGTCTGATGTAACATCCCCTTTAAGAACAGCCAAGTTATATACCTCTATAGTTGTCTGATGTAACATCCGCTTTAAGAGCAGCCACGTTTTATATCTCACTGGTCGCCTGATGTAACATCCCCTTTAAGAGTAGCAACATTATATACCTCTGTGGTTTTCTGATGTGACATCCCCTTTAAGAACAGCCAAGTTATATACCTCTCTAGTTGTCTGATGTAACATCCGCTTTAAGAGCAGCCACGTTTTATATCTCACTGATCGCCTGATGTAACATCCCCTTTAAGAGCAGCAACATTATATACCTGTGGTTTTCTGATGTGACATCCCCTTTAAAAGCAGCCACATTATATACCTGTGGTTTTCTGATGTGACATCCCCTTTAAGAGCAGCCACGTTTTATATCTCACTGATCGCCTGATGTAACATCCCCTTTAAGAGCAGCAACATTATATACCTGTGGTTTTCTGATGTGACATCCCCTTTAAGAGCAGCCACATTATATACCTGTGGTTTTCTGATGTGACATCCCCTTTAAGAGCAGCCACATTATATACCTGTGGTTTTCTGATGTGACATCCCCTTTAAGAGCAGCCACATTATATACCTGTGGTTTTCTGATGTGACATCCCCTTTAAGAGCAGCCACATTATATACCTGTGGTTTTCTGATGTGACATCCCCTTTAAGAGCAGCCATGTTTTCCTCCATCTTACAGATGAGGCGTCTCCCCTTATTTGATTGCTTTATATGAGAAGCCGATTCCTAAAATAAAACCTTACAGAATAAATCTGCGCTGTATTGTCAGAAATCCGCAGGACGGAGACGGCTCCTGACATGACTAAGCGGGGGCATTACTCAGCGGCCGCGGCGCTCCCGCAGAAAAGCCGAATATAAATCTCATGTGTGGGAGTTCAGAATATACCGAGGAGATCAGAAGGTGAAGTGCAAGAAAAGCCGGAAAATACCAAGAAATGGACGGAATGTTCTCATCCTCGCCGTGAACCGAGAGCTGGAGATGTGGCTCCTTCATTTATCTTATTACTAATTCTGGAATCCAGCTGCTTCCAGAGCTGCATTCAAAATTCTGCTGGAACTCATTGGAAACTAACAGCCTATCTGAGCCCCCTGGGGGTGACTTGTCCCTGTGCCCATCGCGTAGATAGAGCAAGCTCAGCATCCGGTACCGGAGTCTGCTGGGATTGGAGGCAGGTCTGATCCCAGCATTTTACAGGCTTGAAATAGAGTGACGGTGAGTAGCCAGGAATCAGGAGTACAAGCCACTGGGTGTGCACAGGTAAAAGTCCTGAGTACAGGCCACCGGTTGTGCCAGGTCAAAGTCCCGTGTAAAAGGCACTTGGTGTGACCAGGTAAAAGTCCCGTGTACAAGCCACCAGATGTGTGCAAGTAAAAGTCCTGTGTACAAGCCACCAGATGTGTGCAAGTAAAAGTCCCGAGTACAGGCCACTGGATGTGTGCAGGTAAAAGTCCCGAGTACAGGCCACTGGATGTGTGCAGGTAAAAGTCCCGAGTACAGGCCACTGGATGTGTGCAGGTAAAAGTCCCGAGTACAGGCCACTGGATGTGTGCAGGTAAAAGTCCCGAGTACAGGCCACCGGGTGTGACCAGGTAAAAGTCCTGTGTACAAGCCACCGGGTGTGTGCAGGTAAAAGTCCTGTGTACAAGCCACCGGGTGTGCACAGGTAAAAGTCCCGAGTACATGCCACCGGGTGTGTTAAGGTAAAAGTCCTGTGTATAAGCCACCAGGTGTGCGCAGGTAAAAGTCCTGTGTATAAGCCACTGGGTGTGCGCAGGTAAAAGTCCTGTGTATAAGCCACTGGGTGTGCTAAGGTAAAAGTCCTGTGTACAAGCCACCGGGTGTGCTAAGGTAAAAGTCCCGAGTACAGGCCACCGGGTGTGTGCAGGTAAAAGTCCTGTGTATAAACCACTGGGTGTGCTAAGGTAAAAGTCCTGTGTACAAGCCACCGGGTGTGCTAAGGTAAAAGTCCCGAGTACAGGCCACCGGGTGTGCTAAGGTAAAAGTCCTGTGTATAAACCACTGGGTGTGCTAAGGTAAAAGTCCTGTGTATAAGCCACTGGGTGTGCGCAGGTAAAAGTCCTGTGTATAAGCCACTGGGTGTGTGCAGGTAAAAGTCCCGAGTACAGGCCACTGGGTGTGCCAGGTCAAAGTCCTGTGTATAAACCACTGGGTGTGTGCAGGTAAAAGTCCCGAGTACAGGCCACTGGGTGTGCGCAGGTAAAAGTCCTGTGTATAAGCCACTGGGTGTGCTAAGGTAAAAGTCCTGTGTACAAGCCACCGGGTGTGCTAAGGTAAAAGTCCCGAGTACAGGCCACCGGGTGTGCTAAGGTAAAAGTCCTGTGTATAAACCACTGGGTGTGCTAAGGTAAAAGTCCTGTGTACAAGCCACCGGGTGTGCTAAGGTAAAAGTCCCGAGTACAGGCCACCGGTTGTGCCAGGTCAAAGTCCCGTGTAAAAGGCACTTGGTGTGACCAGGTAAAAGTCCCGTGTACAAGCCACCAGATGTGTGCAAGTAAAAGTCCTGTGTACAAGCCACCGGGTGTGCTAAGGTAAAAGTCCCGAGTACAGGCCACCGGGTGTGCTAAGGTAAAAGTCCTGTGTATAAACCACTGGGTGTGCGCAGGTAAAAGTCCTGTGTATAAGCCACTGGGTGTGCTAAGGTAAAAGTCCTGTGTATAAGCCACTGGGTGTGCTCAGGTAAAAGTCCCAAGTACAGGCCACCGGTTGTGCCAGGTCAAAGTCCCGTGTGAAAGGCACTCGGTGTGACCAGGTAAAAGTCCCGAGTACAAGCCACCAGATGTGTGCAAGTAAAAGTCCTGTGCACAAGCCACTGGATGTGCGCAGGTAAAAGTCCCGAGTACAGGCCACCGGGTGTGACCAGGTAAACTTCCTGTGTACAAGCCACCGGGTGTGACCAGGTAAAAGTCCTGTGTACAAGCCATCGGGTGTGCTCAGGTAAGAGTCCTGTGTACAAGCCACCGGGTGTGTGTAAGTAAAAGTCCTGTGTACAAGCCACCGGGTGTGTGCAAGTAAAAGTCCTGTATACAAGCCACCGGGTGTGTGCAAGTAAAAGTCCTGTGTACAAGCCACCGGGTGTGTGCAAGTAAAAGTCCAGTGTACAAGCCACCGGGTGTGTGCAAGTAAAAGTCCTGTGTACAAGCCACCAGGTGTGTGCAAGTAAAAGTCCTGTGTACAAGCCACCAGGTGTGTGCAGGTAAAAGTCCTGTATACAAGCCACCGGGTGTGCTCAAGTAAAAGTCCTGTGTACAAGCCACCGGGTGTGTGCAGGTAAAAGTCCTGTGTACAAGCCACCGGGTGTGTGCAGGTAAAAGTCCCGTGTACAAGCCACCGGGTGTGCGCAGGTAAACGTCCTGTGTACAACCCACCGGGTGTGTGCAGGTAAAAGTCCTGTATACAAGCAACCGGGTGTGTGCAGGTAAAAGTCCTGTATACAAGCCACCGGGTGTGTGCAAGTAAAAGTCCTGTGTACAAGCCACCGGGTGTGTGCAAGTAAAAGTCCTGTGTACAAGCCACCGGGTGTGTGCAAGTAAAAGTCCTGTGTACAAGCCACCAGGTGTGTGCAGGTAAAAGTTCTGTGTACAAGCCACCGGGTGTGTGGAAGTAAAAGTCCTGTGTACAAGCCACCAGGTGTGTGCTAGTAAAAGTCCTGTGTACAAGCCACCGGGTGTGTGCAAGTAAAAGTCCTGTGTACAAGCCACCGGGTGTGTGCAAGTAAAAGTCCTGTGTACAAGCCACCAGATGTGTGCAAGTAAAAGACCTGTGTACAAGCCACCAGGTGTGTGCAGGTAAAAGTCCTGTATACAAGCCACCGAGTGTGCTCAAGTAAAGGTCCTGTGTACAAGCCACCGGGTGTGTGCAGGTAAAAGTCCTGTGTACAAGCCACCGGGTGTGCGCAGGTAAACGTCCAGTGTACAAGCCACCGGGTGTGTGCAGGTAAAAGTCCTGTGTACAAGCCACCGGGTGTGCTCAGGTAAAAGTCCTGTGTACAAGCCACCGGGTGTGCTCAAGTAAAAGTCCTGTGTACAAGCCACCGGGTGTGCTCAAGTAAAAGTCCTGTGTACAAGCCACCGGGTGTGTGCAGGTAAAAGTCCTGTGTACAAGCCACCGGGTGTGCTCAAGTAAAAGTCCTGTGTACAAGCCACCGGGTGTGCGCAGGTAAAAGTCCTGTGTACAAGCCACCGGGTGTGCTCAAGTAAAAGTCCTGTGTACAAGACACCGGGTGTGTGCAGGTAAAAGTCCTGTGTACAAGCCACCGGGTGTGCTCAAGTAAAAGTCCTGTGTACAAGCCACCGGGTGTGTGCAGGTAAAAGTCCTGTGTACAAGCCACCGGGTGTGCTCAAGTAAAAGTCCTGTGTACAAGCCACCGGGTGTGCGCAGGTAAAAGTCCTGTGTACAAGCCACCGGGTGTGTGCAGGTAAATGTCCTGTGTACAAGCCACCGGGTGTGTGCAGGTAAATGTCCTGTGTACAAGCCACCGGGTGTGCTCAAGTAAAAGTCCTGTGTACAAGCCACCGGGTGTGCTCAAGTAAAAGTCCTGTGTACAAGCCACCGGGTGTGCTCAAGTAAAAGTCCTGTGTACAAGCCACCGGGTGTGCTCAAGTAAAAGTCCTGTGTACAAGCCACCGGGTGTGCTCAAGTAAAAGTCCTGTGTACAAGCCACCGGGTGTGCTCAAGTAAAAGTCCTGTGTACAAGCCACCGGGTGTGTGCAGGTAAAAGTCCTGTGTACAAGCCACCGGGTGTGCTCAAGTAAAAGTCCTGTGTACAAGCCACCGGGTGTGCGCAGGTAAAAGTCCTGTGTACAAGCCACCGGGTGTGTGCAGGTAAAAGTCCTGTGTACAAGCCACCGGGTGTGTGCAGGTAAAAGTCCCGAGTACAGGCCACCGGGTGTGTGCAGGTAAAAGTCCTGTGTACAAGCCACCGGGTGTGTGCAGGTAAAAGTCCCGAGTACAGGCTATCATGTGTCAGTTAGTAAATCTCCATCCAGGGTGGAAAAAAAGGTCGTTCAAGATGAAGTATCGTGATCTAATGAAACTATGAAATAATGAATTTATAAATGCAAAAATAAAGTGCAGACCCTCTTGACACATTGTTTATCTCTTCCAGTGTTCTTCGCCTGCAGGAGATGGCGGCTTTCATCCTCGCCTGCGTGAGCTCCTCTATGTAAGATGTAATCTCCCGATTTATTAAATATACATTTTCCTGAACTCCTTTGTTCGGTGTTTAGATGTCTGTATTTACGCAGAAAACTTTCTTAATACAAGGATTTAAAAGACAGGATTAAGTTGCTATTTAAGCGGCGATCTTCACCGTCTGAGGAAGCGGCCGCTTTTATCTGAGAATGCAGATTATAAAGGGGAGTAATAAGGATTAAAGGAATTGAATCAAGCCTGGGAATAAATCTGCAGGATTTAGATTGGGTGGAAATTGCCCCAGTATTGCCGGTGTCTTCAATGTCATGTATCCAGCAGGCTGTAAATAGCGGTAATTGCCTAATGTTGTGCTCCGTAGGCGCAGGCTGAATGGAAGAAATCTGATCTGCAGAGGCCGGATGTGATCACATTTTTATGGTTCTATTAATAATAATAATTTTATTTATATAGCGCCAATATATACACCGCAGCACCTTACAATTGATTTTAATTTTTGCTCTTTTGTGGATCATGCTAGGCTGCTTTCACACATCCGGTTTTTGCTGTGCGGCACAATCCGGAAAAAAACTGATGCAACGGATCCGGCATAAAAACGGATCCATTGCATCAGTATTTCCCATGCGTTCCTTCCGTTTTTTAATGGATCTGCTGTGCTACTGAGCATACGCAGTTCAAAAAAACGGATCCGTCGTTGGATTCCGTCATTTGCCGGATGATGCCGTCATATGCCGGCGCCCATAGGCTTTCATTGAAACTCACGCTGCACGGCGCCGGATACGGCGCCATACGTTTTTTTGGCGGAGACAAAAAACGCTGCAAGCAGCGTTCTATCCGGCCGCCGAATTAGCTATTTACACCGGATCCGGCAAAAGCCGGATGCAACGCAAGGCCATGCCGCACAATCCGGCGCTAATGCAAGTCTATGGGGGAAAGAACGGATCCAGCGGCAATAAACGCCGGAACTATTCTTTACGATTTTCACCGGATTGTGCCGCACGGCCTTAGGCTGCTTTCACACATCCGGTTTTTCCTGTGCGGCACAATCCGGCGCTTTGCAGAAAAAACGCAACCGTTTTTTTTTTTGCCGCCGGTTGCATTTTTTTTGCATAGACTTACATTAGTGCCGTATTGTGCCGCATGGGCTTGCGTTCCATCCGGTTTTTGCCGCATGCGGCAGATTTAGCCGATGCGGCGGCCGGATGGAACGTTGCCTGGCACGTTTTTTTGTCCGGCAAAAAAAAAACTGCATCGCGCCGCATCTGGCCGACGTGGCGCGATCTGCAATGCATGCCTTTGGACGCTGCATGAGGTGTCCTGATGTAAAAACCGCATCCAGTCGCATGCGTTTTTTCCACTGCGCATGCTCAGTAGCCTGCCGCAAGCGGCAAAAACCGGACGGGCCGCATGTCAAAAACGAATGCAAAGGATGCGGTTTTGTTGCCGCATCCGTTGCATAGGTTTTAGAGCCGGATTGGCCGTCTCTGCTAAAACCGGAGGTGTGAAAGCAGCCTTAGGCTATGTGCGCACGTTGCGTACAAGCCCTGCAGAAATTTCTGCAGCGATCTGAAGAGCACATGTGCGCTTTAGATCGCTGCAGAAATGTCCGTAGTGAGCGCCGATTCCATGCGCTCTGCCTGCAGCTCCTGCCATAGACAGAGCAGGAGCTGCCGGCAAAGCGCAGGAAAGAAGTGACATGTCACTTCTTTTTGCGCAGCGCTTCGGCAGTAGCCGAAGCGCTGCGCTCTTAAACGCCACGTGCGCACGGCCCCTGCACAGTCTCCATAGACTGTGCAGGGGACGCAGGACGCATGCAGTTACGCTGCGCTACAAAGCGCAGCGTAACTGCATGTTTTTACGCGACGTGCGCACATAGCCTTACTGTGAAGATTTAGAGAAAGTATTGATGGATCATTTTAGACATTTTGATGCTAACTTTTGTGTTTTTGTCTACACTGATACATCAAATCGCCATGCAATCCTTATGAACAGAATGAGCTGACTTTTTCCTTTCTTTCTAAGGCCACATTCACACATGCAGTATTTGTAAACAAAAATGAGGAGTGAAAAATGCAGAAGCGGTGCCCATGTTTCTTTTATTCTTTTCCTCTGATTGTTCCACTCCTGGTTTTGTCTTACAAAATTACATAGGTTGAAAAAAGACCTAGGTCCATCCAGTTCAACCTTCCTCCATCAATTAATGTAAAATACTGACCGTGTGAACATGGCCAATTTGTGTTAAAACTGAGGGTTTTTTGCCAAGTTTTTGAATTACAAACAGAGTAAAAACTCCACGTTTTTGAGAGGTTTTGAGTTTTTGAGGCTCTATTTTCACTCCAAAAATTAAATAAAAAGACTCAATGTGAATACACCCCGAAATATTCACCAATATTTTTTTTATATGGAAGTTGGAACAGATTACAATCAAATTACAAAAACTACATCAGAAAGTGCTTCAAATTAATCGGAAACCAAATGGAGAACAGAGTATTTTTTTCCTACAAATTGTAAGGGAATGTTCGCACAGTTTTCTGGTTGAAATTCCCAAGTCCAAAAACAGCAGTGACCATAATATGAAAAGTATCAATGTGATATTCAATAGAACATTTCAAAGGGGAAATGCAAACAACTGGAACTTTAGGAAAGCTGATTTCAACAAATTAAGGGAAGAGTTAAATCGGTAGATTGGGACCATGTCATGGTAACTAGAGATACTTAATATAACTGGGACATGTTTAGGAATATACTACTAGAATCCTGTAAAAAAACTTATACTCTCTGGTAACAAAATGTCCAGGAATAAAAAGAAAACACTATGGATTAATAAGACAGAACAAAGTATAATAAAACAAAAACAAAGGGCATTCAAAATCTTGAAGGCTGGGAATACAGAAATAGCCTTTCAGAGTAAAAAAATTCTCAATAGGAAATGTAAAAAAAGAAATTAAGCAAGCAAAATTAGCTGCTGAAACAAAAATAACCAAAGACATTAAAATAAATCCCCAAAAAGTTATAAATACATCCATGCCAAAAAGAAAAAAAAACGGATGGTATCAGCCCCTTAAAAGAGCATAAGATAATTATAGAGGACAAAAAAAAGGTTGAGATATTAAACAGGCACTTTTCATCTGTGTTCATCAAGGAACTCACAGTTCCAGGAATTATTGAACAAGGCAAAAATCAAAGTTTGCCATTTGAAATATCTAGTTTAACACAAGAATAAGTATGCCTGCATCTGAGCAAATTAAACATTGACAAATCCCCCGGGCCAGATGGCATTCATCCATGAATATTGAGGGAATTGAGCTCAGTAATAGACATACCACTGCATCTCATCTTCTTACACTCGCTTCTAGCAGCACTCAATATCAAGCAGTAGATGCAAAAGCAAACATGAGTTAGGGTGTATAACAAGATAGATTACATCCCGTGATCCCAACGTATTGTTACCCCTCTATAAATCACTTGTAAGGCCACATCTGGAATATGCGATCCTGTTTTGGGCTCCATATTTTTAAAAGGACATTCAGAAGTTAGAGTCAGTTCAAAGATGGCAACTAGATTATTGCAAAGAATGGAGGCCGCAAATATGATGAGAGGTGGAAAAAAGACGTCTCAGGGGAGAGCTCATTTATTTGTATAAATACATGTGAGGTCAATACAAAGGATGGCAAATGACTTATTAACTTCCAAAGACAATAGTAACGACCAGAAGGCATTCACTGCGAGTGGAAGAAAAGCGATTCCGGCAGCTAAATAGGAAAGGATCTTTACAGTTAGAGCAGTCAGACTGTGGAATGCCGACCATAAGAGGTAGTAATGGCAGATACTATAACAACTTTTATGTCAGGGTAGATGATTTCGTCAGTACACAACATTGTCGGTTATAAATGATTTAGTGACAAAATATATAATTGGTGGAGGAGGGGAACTAGATGAACTAGGAACTTTTTCAACCTATGTAATTATGTAACTATGTTAGTAGCATTTCCTAAAAGTTTCCTGTACATGGCACAATGGTGCGTCGTCAATAGACTGAACCCTGGTGTCCAACTGGAAGGGGGGAGGGGCAATTGGGGCATGGAAGGAAGGTAAAGCTTCAAAAATTGGGCATATCAATGAGGTCTAATGGGTTAATTATCAATTGTGCCTTAAGAAAAAAAACCCTAGTGGAGAACGACTGGCTCCAAAGTCTCCACCAGATTGGGTTATTATCTGCTGGACCCCTATTGTGTCGAATCCTAGGACCACCGGATGATCTTTTCAGGTCCAGTCCGTTTCCAGATACAGGATTTATCCTCTGATCTGTAATCGGTGGGTGATACACATTAATAGTAATATGGATGACTCATCCCCAGCTCCGCCGAGTCATTAGCATCCGTCAAGCGAGTAGGACGCGTTGCCTTCCATTAATTAAATTCTGTTTACTTCTCTAATGTCATCTATTTCTTGAAATCTCACTTATCCTCCTTTCAACTTGAATGTTGTGAGATGTAAATTCTTAAAGTTTCAGACCTTCTCACTAATTCATGAGGAGCTGACATGAATGCCGATTAGGTGTATAAATTGTGGTTGGCGCCCAACGTGGGAATCCGGCTTCATTGATGTTATAAAAGCGGTCAGCAGCACAATGGTTGTGGATTGTAACGAGTTATCCGCAGCGCTCAGACCGTCTGCTCGCTCCGCGGGGGTCGGCATGAAGCAACAGAGGAGCTGGATTTATGTGTAGCCTGCAAAGTAATTCCCAGATGTAAGCGCCATGCAGCTGCATCACCTCGTTAGTGATAATGATAACGTTCTAGGACTTTATTACCCAGAGTCCATTTTTAGAGAAGATCTGTCACCAGAAAAGACACCCGGACACTGCACTAATTAGCAGGTAAATAACGGGCAGAATATAGTGCCAGTCGGTGGGATGGCACCTGAGTATTCAGGTAGATCAGGAGTTTTGCCTCTACTTCGTTCTTCCTCTTTACAATTCTATTCTATGATTCCTGCTCTGCTACATCAGCCTCTGCTGAACAATTCTGCTATTTTGTGGTTTCTGCTCTGCTACATCAGCCACCACTGAATAATTCTGCTATTTTGTGATTTCTGCTCTGCTACATCAGACTCCACTGAATTATTCTGCTATTTTGTGGCTTCTACTCTGCTACATCAGCCTCTGCTGAATAATTCTGGTATTTTGTGGCTTCTACTCTGCTACATCAACCTCTGCTGAACAATTGTTATTTTGTGGTTTCTGCTCTGCTATATCAGGCTCCGCTGAACAATTCTGCCATTTTGTGGTTTCTGCTTTGCTACATCAGCTTCCACTGAACAATTCTATTTTGTGGTTTCTGCTCTGCTACATCAGCCACCACTGAATAATTCTGCTATTTTGTGATTTCTGCTCTGCTACATCAGACTCCACTGAATTATTCTGCTATTTTGTGGCTTCTACTCTGCTACATCAGCCTCTGCTGAATAATTCTGGTATTTTGTGGCTTCTACTCTGCTACATCAACCTCTGCTGAACAATTGTTATTTTGTGGTTTCTGCTCTGCTATATCAGGCTCCGCTGAACAATTCTGCCATTTTGTGGTTTCTGCTTTGCTACATCAGCTTCCACTGAACAATTCTATTTTGTGGTTTCTGCTCTGCTATTTCAGCCTCTGATGGTGAACTTTGTTATCCTATGATTCCTAGCTTGCTAAAAGCCTTAGCTATTTGATGGTTCTACCTCTGCTACATCAGCTTCCACTGTACAACTTTACTACTCCATAGTTCCTGCACTGCTACATCAAGCCCCGCTATACTACTCTGCAATTCCAGCACTGCTACATTAGTTTCAGCAGTCTCATTCTGCTACATCACCTTCCATTGTAGGACTCTGCTATCTTGTGTGTCAATCCCTTGAGCACTGTGGAAGCAAATCTGCCGCTTTGCTGATCCAATTTTGTTACATCTGTATGTGAGGGGGTACAGGGTTTGGACCACCCCAAACCTGCAAACCAGGCGTATGCCATGTGTATTATATTGTATTCATGTACTGTATAATGTGTGTGTAATCGGCCACTAGGTGGCCACCCTGTGTAAAGCCACTTCCCTGGTGCCTTCCCTGGCAGGAAAGGGTTAGTGTGGGAGGAGAGTAGGACACAAAAAGGGGAGCACACAGGGAAGATAAGGAGAGTCCCCATGGGAGAGTGAGAACCCACATCTGAGGGAGGTGTGAGGAGAGAAGCCCCCAATATCTGTAATTAATTTTGACCCACTGGGTCAAATCCTGGTACCGGACACGTGGGGCCCTGGTGAGAGGTGGGCTGAACGAACCACGTCCCAAAAAAGGTGAAATCCGGACGGCCTGGATGGTGGCCACCCCCAGTCAGGTACCCAAAGACCCCCCCCCCCTCCCTCTGTCAGGCGATGAGGGGCTCAAAGGCCCAAGTACCAGGGGAGTTTCTGGCCGGCAAATTGAAAGCAATACCGGTTGCTATTGGAAACCCCGACGGTTAACAATAGTACACTGTGAAGGTATTACTGAATGGAAGTTGTATGTCCCCAGTAACATTCAAAATGTGTGCCCGCCTACGGCGAGATGAAGCGCTGTATGTGACATTGAGCGTATCCAGTAAAGATCTGTTGTTGTTTAAGGAAAATGACTGTGTCAGTGTGTGGTGTTTGAGGGCACCGGGACATCCTGCAATTGGCAGCTGGGAAGCGGTCCTTGTTCTGTCCCCACTTAAAGGCGATGGAAGGTGCGTAGTTGTGAGAGGTTGTGAGAGTCTTACCTTCGTTTTTCCTATAGGTAGGGCAGACAGGACCAGAGCACTCCAGAGTGAAAACATGCACAAGCTGAGATGAAACAATGGTGGTTTATTTTCTCCAAAGGTTAGGACATGCAGAGTGCAGTAATCCAAGTACCTGGCATTGAAATCTTCCAGTGATGCTTGCCTCTGAAGCTACTACGTGGTCAGAAGACTTTGCTTCTAGTAGCTCCTATAAGGGATCTTGCTCTCACAAAAGCTCTGGCTGGAATGAACATCCCAGGAAGTGATGCAAGAGGGTCATCAGACACTCCCATGGGCTGGGCAAAAGAAACAGAGGAGCTGAAAAGTCTGACCGGTAGATGGCAGCAGAGACAGGCATGAAAAACATTAAATAACAGTTTTAACTAAGACAAATAGACACAGCACACTCCCCGTCTGAAATTCACTTTGGGGATTTCACTATTGAGTCCATAATGCAACCTGAAAGGAAAGGCATGTTAAATGCAAAAACAAGCTCAATTGAGTTCAAAACAAGAAGGATGGCTCAAAGTTCAGGTCCGGTAGCGTTCATCCTGTAGGGTCGCTCTCTATGGGCAAAAGCAGAAAAAGTTTGTGGATTGGCCTTGCAAAGGTCTTCGTCTCACCTTTCCTGATGACCTTTAGCTCCACCTTCCGAACATTGCCGTCCTGACTAGGCAGTATCCTAGTAATTAGTCCCATAGGCCAGTTAGTCCTTTCTGTGGTCTGATCTTTCATGAGGACTAGGTCTCCTTCCTTGAGGTTTGGCTTGGGATGTCGCCACTTCTTCCTTCCTTGAAGAATGGTGAGGTATTCCTTCCTCCATCGGTTCCAGAAGTATTCAGCCAAGTATTGAACCCGTTTCCAGTGTTTTTGATAAGTGTTCGCGTGGGTGAACTCTCCGCTGGGCATTACCGCGTTGTCAGTTTTTTGGGTAATGAGAATAGTAGGAGTTAATATGGTTGGTGTTTCTGGATCCATGGTCACCGGCACAAGGGGTCTTGAATTGATAATGGCTGAGACTTCAGCTAAAAGAGTGACTAGAGTCTCATGTGTGAGTCTTGAGGAATTGACGTCCATTAGCATGGAGTTCAAGATGTTGCGTGAAATCCCGATCATCCTCTCCCAGGAGCCTCCCATGTGAGAACTGTGAGGGGGATTGAAGATCCAGGTGCAACCTTTCTCTGCCAGCTGATCTTGGATAGGTTTGGTGTCGATGTTCAGTTCTCTACATGCACCGACGAAGTTGCTTCCACGGTCAGACCTCAGCTGTTTCACTGGTCCTCTGATGGCAAGGAACCTTCTCAAGGCGTTGATTAGGCTGGAGGTATCCATGGACTCTAACACCTCAATGTGAACGGCTCGAACACTCATGCAGGTGAATAACACAGCCCACCGCTTGCTGTTTGCTTGGCCTCCGCGAGTTCTGTGTGTGGACACCATCCATGGTCCGAAAACGTCTAGGCCCACGTAGGTGAAAGGTGGCTCTGTGGAAAGTCTGTCTGTAGGCAAGTCAGCCATTTGCTGGTACAGTTGTTTTCCTCTCGCTTTACGACAGTGCACACAATCGTGTAGTATTTGTGCTACACGTCTCTTCATTCCAATAATCCAGAGGCCTGCAGACCGTAAAGCACCTTCTGTAATTTGCCTGCCATGGTGTTCAGTCTTTTCATGGTGGTGTCGGATCAGCAAGACTGTAACATGGTGTTTGTTGGGAATGATGAGAGGATTTTGTTCTGCAACTCCAAGATGAGCCTGATTTAAACGACCACCAACTCTCAGTAAGCCGAAACTGTCGATGACTGGGTTTAAATTGGCGAGAGGACTTCTTAATGGAATCTGCTGTTTGTTGTATAGACACTTCCATTCTATGGCGAATTCACTCTGTTGGAGGTGGCGTATTATCAGGGACTCGCTATGGGAGATGTCCTCAGCAGAAAGGGCTTTGTGGCAGACATGACAGTCTTTGGTTTTAAGGTCAGTACGACAGCATCTGGCGATATGCACTAACCTAGCGACAGTCCTGACGAGCCTCATCCAGCTGGAGAAACGTTCAAAACGTTGGCAACCGAGGTTGGAAGTTTTTTCTGCACTGGTGGCCAGGGTATTGACTTCAGCTCGGACATCTGGATCGTTGTCTGGATCTAGGATGCTGAAGGCTTCCTGGACACCTTCTTCTGACTGTCTCAGCAGGAACTCTGGACCCGTAAGCCAAGAAGAGTTAGCAAAAGAACTTATAGACATAGGTCTAGTTGCGTGATCTGCTGGATTCAGTTCAGATGGTACATAACGCCATTGTTCTGGTTTGGAGGATCTCCTGATCCTTTCAAAGCGGTTACTGACGTACACATAAAATCATCTTGATTGTAGATGTAACCTAAAACGAACTTACTGTCAGTGTAGTATTGGACCTCATCTATTTCGACACACAGTTCTTGTCGTATGAAGTCGGCAATTTCCACTGCCAAAACGGTGCCACAGAGTTCCAGTCTGGGAATGGTATGGTCGGGCTTCGGGGCCAGCTTCGCCTTGCCAAATACAAATCCAACGTAGTTTTGTCCGTTGGGGTCTGTCACTTTCAGGTATGCAACTGCTGCTATAGCTTCTGTGGAGGCGCCTGAGAAGATGTGCAGTTCCTTCTTTATGCTAGAGGTGAGGGAGATTTTGAGATAACATCTTGGGATGTGGATGTTGTTCAACCCACACAACGACTGTTTCCAAGCTTCCCATTTTTGCTGTTTGTCAGAAGGGACTGGGGTATCCCAGTCCTTGACGGTT
This sequence comes from Anomaloglossus baeobatrachus, assembly GCF_048569485.1. NCBI lineage: Eukaryota > Metazoa > Chordata > Amphibia > Anura > Aromobatidae > Anomaloglossus > Anomaloglossus baeobatrachus. The sequence continues at coordinate 229,979,489 of NC_134360.1, read as the reverse complement.
TCAGAGAATTGTCTCAGCAAGGATTTGCCTTGTATAGTGATAGGCGCCACAAATCCCAGTGGGTCGAACAAGCTGTTCACTATAGAGAGGACACCACGTTTTGTGAATGGCTTGTCTGAGCAACTTACTTGGAATCCGAAGGAGTCGGCTGCAAGATCCCATCTGATGCCCAGGCTCCTCTGCACGGGTGGACTGTCTAGCCCCAAGTCAATGTCCTTGAATCCAGGGGCGTGATCACCCGACTCAAAGGCTCTCATTACGGTCAGGCTATTGGAAGCAATTTTGTGTAACCTGAGTTTTGCCTGGGACAGCATGCCTTGAGTCCTTTTGAGCAAATCAATAGCTTCTTCCTCGGTGGGTAGTGATTTGAGCCCATCGTCTACATAAAAGTCTTTCTCAACAAAGCCTCTGGCATCTGTTCCATACTCGGACTCTCCCTCTAATGCGGTTCTCCAGAGACCATAGGTTGCAACTGCGGGTGAAGGGCTGTTTCCAAACACGTGGACCCTCATACGATATTCCACCATCTCTTTATTGGTGTCATTATCCTTGTACCACAGAAATCTGAGGAAGTTCCGGAGGTCCTCTCTGACTAGGAAACAGTGGAACATCTGTTCAATATCGGATGTGATGGCGACAAGCTCTTTTCTGAACCTCAGCAATACTCCTACCAAGTTGTTTGTTAGGTTAGGACCTGTGAGGAGAACATCGTTAAGGGATACGCCTTCATGTTTGGCGCTGGAGTCGAAGACAACCCTGATTTGATTCGGTTTTCGTGGGTGGTATACACCGAATGAAGGCAGATACCAACACTCTTCGTTCTTCTTCAAGAATGGAGCAGGTTCTGCGTGGTTGTTGCAGAATATTTTGTCCATAAAGGCAACAATATGTTCTCTCATTTCAGGTTTGCTGCTCATAGAACGCTGAAGAGAGTTAAATCTGGTCTGAGCTTGAGCTCGGTTGTTTGGGAGTCTTACCCTGGTAGATCGGAAGGGTAATGGAGAGACCCAATGGTTGGTTTTGTCTTTAGAAAACTCACAGTCCATTATTCCGATGAATTCTCTGTCCTCTACTGACAAGGCTGCTTTATCGTCGTCCTTGGTTGTGAGAAAGACTGATCTTCCCAAGTTGTCGATATGCAGAGAAGAAGCGATGTCAGGTAGCTGTATTGTGTCTGGAGACTTCTCTTTCACTTCATAGTGATGAGGACATGGCTTTAAGCAGGTTGTGCGCCCATCTCCATGCACATAAGTCTTGAAGGAATCAATTTCTGATCGATCAACGCACACATTTCCTATGACTACCCATCCCAAGTCCAGTCTCTGGGCGTATGGTGCATAGTCAGGCCCATTACACTGCTGTCGCACCTTGTGTACCCTTAGATTGTCTCTGCCGAGCAGGAGTAGAATCTCTGCGTTATTGTCCAGAGGTGGGATAACACTAGCGAGGTGTCTTAGGTGTGGTTGATGAAATGCAGCTTCTGGAGGAGGAATTTCATTCCTGTGGCTGGGTATTTGGTCACATTCAACGAGCGTTGGTAGAGGTATTTCAGTCTTCCCATTGATAGGAGAAGCAATGAATCCCTGGGCTCTTCTGCCGCTAGTCTCTATGCGACCCGAGCAGGTGTTCAAGGTGTAGGGTTCTGATGGTCCATTAATTCTGAAGGCTTCAAAGAATTTGGTTCCTGCTAGGGACCGGTTGCTTTGGTCGTCTATGATGGCATACACCTTCATTGCCTTTTCTGGATGTCCCTCGGGATAAACCTTGATGAGGCATATTCGGGCACAACATTTCTGTGTTTGGCCCTCTCCACATACCTCTGAGCATGAGCAGGAGACGGCTGTGGTGGTGTCAGTCTGATTCTTGGGCTCCCCGCCATGACTTGGAGTGGGAGTGGTGGTGACTGCAGCCGTTGTGTCTCTAGCTAGCTGGGTTGAATGCATGGCTGAAAGGTGTTTTTCGCTATGACACTCCTCACACTTGACGATGGATTTACAGTCCTTGGCCATGTGCTCAAGTGATGCGCAGCATTTGAAACAGATCCCAAGCTCTGTGAGGACTTTCTTGCGCTCCTGTAGGGTTTTAGATCTAAACCCTCTGCACTTGTTCAGTGAATGCGGTTTTTTATGGATGGGACATTCTTGATTGAAAGACTTATCTCGTGATGAGATGGTGTTCTGTTTATCTGTGCGTGCTGCAGGTGATGGTAGCTCAGTCTTCCTGACACTCACAGTGTTCTTAATGTCTCTGCGTTTGTGTATGGCACCTTCATACCTTGATGATGATGATGTTGCAGCTGCCGAAGTGTTGAACTCTAGGAAGTCGAGGCTGGGGTCGTTCCTCATCTGGGCCTGCTCGTTGATGAACTTGCAGAACTGAATAAATGGGGGAAAGGTGACGTCATGCATTCTTTTGTACCTTGAGACTGACGTTGCCCATTTCTCCTGCAGACTGTATGGCAGCTTCACCACGATTGGGTTCACTCCATGGGCTGTATCCAGGTAGCACAGCCCAGACAGACGAGGATCTCTTTTGGCGAGCTCCAGCTCCATGAGCAGATCACTTAGGTCTTGAAGCTTGTGGACTTCTTTAAGGTTGATCTTTGGGATGTCCTGCAGTCTCTTGAATAGGGCTTTCTCTATTGCTTCTGCGCTGCCAAAGGTGCGTTCCAGTCTCTGCCATGCAGCAGCGAGACCTGCTTCTGCTTGTCCCACATAGACGGTTCTGAGGCTCTTGATACGGTTTGTAGAGCCTGGGCCCAACCACTTGATCAGGAGGTCGAGCTCCTGTTCTGCAGTGAAGTTGAGATTTGCGATTGCTGCCTTGAAAGTTGCTTTCCAGGCCCTGTAGCTCTCTGCACGATCATCGAATTTCGTGAGACTAGTGTTGATTAGCTCTCTGCTCACCATGAACCTGGCAAACTCAGACATATCTGATTTCTCACCACTTGTTGCCACGACGACTCGTGATGCCCCTGGGGCGTATGGGCTGCCTGGCGTGAATGGATGAGATGTTCCCGGGTAAAATGACGTTGCTGCAGGGTTGAGCTGTGGTTTAGCCTCTGTAGATTCTGATGACCGCTGCTTGAGCTGTGGAAGTGGGTCAGGAAACACTTGGTTGCCATCTTGCTGTGGTGGCTGTGTTTGAGAGGGCACCTCTTGGTGACTGTTATTAATTTGCTCGGGTGCTTTAGGTGGCACTGGCACTGGTAGAGGTAAGTTGGAGGTTTCGGTGTTGTCGGCTTGGACGGTACTGCAAACTGGGGTTGCTACAGGTAACTGATTCAGTACATAGTCTCTTGTGCGATCAACTGGATTGTCTGCTTCCAGTGGTGGCGAGTCAGCTGGATCAGGACCTTGGATCAATGCTTGCTCAAGTAGTCTCACTTTAGCTAGCGCAACTTCCTCTTCCATCTGTGACCGAAGAATCTTTATCCGAGCCTCCGCTTCTGCCCTTTTGGCTTCCGCTTTAGCAGCTTCTGCTTTTGCATGGGCTTCTGCTTTAGCGGCTTCTGCTTTTGCAAGGGCTTCTGCTTCTACTTCTCTTTCTGTGAAGGAACGTCTCACCTTGGATTCTTCTGCTCTTATGCAGGCCTCTAGTATCCTGTCGCTCAGGGCTGAGCTTCTTGAGGATGATGACCTGGATGACCGAGAGGAACGTCTAGATGAGGTTGATCGGTGTGATCTGGTTTCTTGCTGGTGAGAGATACGGTGTTCGGCCTTGTCTATGGCATCTTGCACCTTGGCATCTCTTTCCTTGTCCACCTCTTCTGCCTTGCTCAGGTCTGAAAGCGCTTCATCAATTTTAGAGTCTTTTAGAAAGGTAATGTACCTTGTTGACAGTCTCTTGTATCTTTCATGAGCTGTGTTCAGCCGTTCCAGAGCGGCTTGTAAGCATGTGGCATCACCTGATGAGGATTCAAGTCTTGACATGTAACAGGTGACTCGTTCCCACTGTTCTTCCAGGTGTTCACATAGCTCATCTTTCATAGTGTGATAGTTTTCAGCGGCCTTTATCGTGGGTTTGGAAGAGCGCTTCGGTCGGACAACTTGGTCTGCTGAAAGCATGGGCTCTGCCTCCTGGGCTTCATAATGGTCAGTATCAGATTGTATTTGCTCTGTTTCAGCAGTGGGGAACTGTCCAAGGTCTTTTTCAGCCATTTGGATTTAAGGTGTACTGTCTCTTTAAGAAACTTGACTTTTGAATAGGGGTCCAAAAATCGTTGTGCAGCTCTGCAAGGACTCCCTGATGAGATTCCCAAGGTGTCTTCAGTAACTTGGGGTTCGCAGTGCAGCGATGTGCAGTAATGGGGTATAATGTACTGCAAGTCTATAGAAGGCGTATAGCAGGAGAGAAACAGCAGGTGCATAAACTGTCCCTTTACAATGCAAGCAGAGGTGACACAGGACGTGGCAGATGGGAGAGCTTTCCCTTAGGCTTGTCCAGGCATGCACTGTGCAGGCAGACTAGTGCACAAGGCTTGTTGCTAGGCAGATTACATGGGAAGTTACAGGGCTCTTAGGGATCTGTAGCCGGGGTATTGAGCTCTTAAGCAGTCTTCTGACTGTTCTGTCTCCACTTAAAGGCGATGGAAGGTGCGTAGTTGTGAGAGGTTGTGAGAGTCTTACCTTCGTTTTTCCTATAGGTAGGGCAGACAGGACCAGAGCGCTCCAGAGTGAAAACATGCACAAGCTGAGATGAAACAATGGTGGTTTATTTTCTCCAAAGGTTAGGACATGCAGAGTGCAGTAATCCAAGTACCTGGCATTGAAATCTTCCAGTGATGCTTGCCTCTGTAGCTACTACGTGGTCAGAAGACTTTGCTTCTAGTAGCTCCTATAAGGGATCTTGCTCTCACAAAAACTCTGGCTGGAATGAACATCCCAGGATGTGTTGCAAGAGGCTCATCAGACACTCCCATGGGCTGGGCAAAAGAAACAGAGGAGCTGAAAAGTCTGACCAGTAGATGGCAGCAGAGACAGGCATGAAAAACATTAAATAACAGTTTTAACTAAGACAAATAGAAACAGCACAGTCCTAAAGAAAAAACAAGTTCGGGTCTCCAGCCTGCAAGTTAGCGCCCTGCATCACAAGTCCCAGCAACCCTTCCGCTGCATTAGAGAGGTGGTGGCGGTGCAAAAACTGACCCAGGGCTGTGCTGCAGCAAGATGGCAGCATCTGGCACTACTGCACCCGCACCCCGCCGCCCATCTAACATGTACAATATCTCTTCAGCCATTCCTCTGTCTTTTCTGCTTAAAAACTTGTCTTCTGGATTTTTCACTTGGAGGATCTGCCTTAAGGCCCCGTCACACACAGAGATAAGTCTTTGGCAGATCTGTGGTTGCAGTGAAATCATGGACATATTGTTCCATTTGTACACAGCCACAAATCTGGCACTGATTGTCCACAATTTCACTGCAACCACATATCTGCCACAGATCTGCCACAGACTTATCTGTGTGTGTGACAGGGCCTTTAGGTGAGACATGAGCCCTACGCTCACTTTTGGACCCTTCTCAGATGATAGTGTGCCGCCCCAGCAGCAGTCGAGCTGCTCAGACCCGGGGTTGCTGTGGCTCAAGGGTCTCCAGACCCGGGGGCTTGCGGCCACTTCAAATGTAAGGGGGTATTTACAGGGGATGAATGTTCGTGACACCACCTGAGGGTTGCGGTAAAGGGGAGTACCGCCGCTGCCGATGGGAGTATCGGGGCAGATGGTGTGGGGGCAGCCAGGTGTCAGTCCCTCCGCAGGTAGAGAAGACCCCGGACCGTTGGGATTTGGTGAATGGGTAGCTTGCTTGACCTTGAAAAGCAGGGTGCAGGGGTCAGATTACTCACTGCGGTAGCCGTGGTGCTGGATCAGGTGGAATAAGCAGACACTCACACAGATGGTAAACCAAAGTCTCTAGGCACCGCAGTCTCTACGGGGGGGAGCCCGTCCAGGTCCCGCTCCCACCAGTATCACTTGCTAAGTCCGGAGCCCTGCCTTCATGCACAAATTGTTTTACAGTGGTGGCCCCTTGGCTTGAAGCTTTCGGGGCCACGCTGCCCGTGTGTATGGCAGCTGTGCTCTTGGTGGCTGGCACTTGGGATTTCAGTGGGTTGTGTATTTTGGAGAACCCTATCCGTGCGTTGTGCTGATGTCTCCAATCTCTGAGCTCTTGGGGAAAGTTCATAAAGAGACTATCCTCCACAGGTTAATTATCAGGTTGCGTGAAGCTACTCCCCGATCTAGGGTCCTGTACCCCGCCGTGCTCGGTTCCGGGAAGGTAATTGGGCTTTCTGGTGCCAAAAGTCCTCCTAGACTGCGTCTGTTACACTCCTGTCCAGTGTTCCTAATACATGTCCCCGACTCCTGCAGTCCTGGACCACCGTTTGCGACCCAACCTGTCGCCTCCCTGAGAGTGCCAACTCCCCTGCTCCTCACTCTCTGAGGGCTATCACTTCACTGACTCTAAGCTGACTTCCTCCCTCCCACCAGTCTGCCAGACCCCTAGGTGGGCGGCCGTGCTCCAACTTGACCAACCCACTGGTGTTTCTGTCCAGCCCTGGTGTGAGGTGTGGTTGGGATTTGTAGTGCGGATGTCAGTGACACTGTTGATAGGAACCTGGAACCATGGGAGGTAGGCCCTGCACCCTGGAGTACAGGCCCTGTAGCACCCTGATATAGTCAGGGGCGCTACAATAGCACTAGCATGATGCACCACTGCACATCTCCACTATTCGGATTTCCTGGCACTCTTGCAGCCCTTCTAGTGACCCCCCCAACCCCGGTTCAAATAGTTCATTTTTTGCACCTCGACACTGCAGGTTCACCTTCATCCCCTGTCCTCGCACATACCGGGGCCCCTGCTTGGCACGCAGCACACGACCCCTCTTCGTGGAGCCGCCATCAGTCAGGTCCCTTTGGCGTCCGTCCTCAGCCAATCACTAATGCACACAACTCATTCCCTGCACACGTCAGCCCGGCGGTATTGATCGGACTGTATGTTTGGCTCCAGATGATGAAGCCGCTTTGTTTCCCGTATATCACTGTAATCTTTACAATAAGAAAAAAAAAAACACAGTTTGTCATTTTCTCTATTCATCTTCATTATTGTGAGACGGCGTGTTATGATCTGATTATGTAGAAATATAATGGAGCTCATTACTACAGACGCTCCATGGATCAACATTAAACATCAATTAAAGGTCCCATGTTTTCTGTCTGATTCCAGAAATGTCAAGAAGAAAGTAAATCACAAATATTTAAAGATCTCCAAATCCAGAATTCAGAGAAAAGTAACAGACACTACAAGGAACAATGGAGCAACGGAGCATCCACAGGGAAGAATATAGCTACTATAATACTGCCCCCTATGTACAAGAATATAACTACTATAATACTGCTCCTATGTACAAGAATATAACTACTATAATACTGCCCCTATGTACAAGAATATAACTACTATAATACTGCCCCTATGTACAAGAATATAACTACTATAATACTGCCCCTATGTACAAGAATATAACTACTATAATACTGCCCCTATGTACAAGAATATAACTACTATAATACTGCCCCTATGTACAAGAATATAACTACTATAATACTGCTCCTATGTACAAGAATATAACTACTATAATACTGCCCCTATGTACAAGAATATGACTACTGTAATACTGCCCCTATGTACAAGAATATAACTACTATAATACTGCCCCCTATGTACAAGAATATAACTACTATAATACTGCCCCCTATGTACAAGAATATAACTACTATAATACTGCTCCTATGTAGAGGAATATAACTACTATAATACTGCCCCCTATGTACAAGAATATAACTACTATAATACTGCCCCTATGTACAAGAATATAACTACTATAATACTGCCCCTATATACAAGAATATAACTACTATAATACTGCTCCTATGTAGAGGAATATAACTACTATAATACTGCCAATATACTGTATACAAGAATATAACTACTATAATACTGCCCCTATGTACAAGAATATAACTACTATAATACTGCCCCTATGTACAAGAATATAACTACTATAATACTGCCCCTATATACAAGAATATAACTACTATAATACTGCTCCTATGTAGAGGAATATAACTACTATAATACTGCCCCTATACTGTATACAAGAATATAACTACTATAATACTGCCCTCTATGTACAAGAATATAACTACTATAATACTGCCTCCTATGTACAAGAATATAACTACTATAATACTGCCCTCTATGTACAAGAATATAACTACTATAATACTGCCCCTATGTACAAGAATATAACTACTATAATACTGCTCCTATGTACAAGAATATAACTACTATAATACTGCTCCTATGTAGAGGAATATAACTACTATAATACTGCCCCTATGTACAATAATATAACTACTATAATACTGCTCCCTATGTTCAAGAATATAACTACTATAATACTGCTCCTATATACAAGAATATAACTACTATAATACTGCCCCTATGTACAAGAATATAACTACTATAATAATGTGAGGAGAATGTCATTAAATGGAGGTTTGCAATTATCAAGGAAGGCTATCATCTGAAATGTTTACAGGAGCATTGAGTCAATGTATCCAGCATATTTGTTATTATCTGTAAATTATATTACCATTCATCTGTGAAAAAACTTCTAATATGATCAGAGTGACTTTGAAGTGAAGGTGAGCGGCTCCGGTGCCGGCTGCCATCCTGCGGCATTACATTCTGCTCACACACCGTGGATGGCTGGACGCGGCTTCTATCCTCTTGGTTGCTGATGTCTGCGCTATCTCCAAAGTCAATAACAGTAATTTTACAAGTTCGTGTAAACATAATTTAAATCAAACGTAACAAATACAACTTGTCTTCTGGATGCCGTAATGTAAGTCTCGGTGATTACAAAGCAGTAATTAAAGGTGTAATATAATATGTGCCGCTGCGTCTCCCGGTGATAATTGGAAATCTCTTTCTTTTCAGAATAAATATATTTGCAGTTATTCTTTGTTGCTTTTTGTTCTAATAATCTGTTCCAATTCTTTGGTTAATGTATTCAGAGATTAATTTGTCTGATACAAAGCCATAATTTCCCTGCAATGATGGAGATAAATGCAAACATTTCTCCTACCAGCAGCCACCACTAGATGGCGCTTGAGAGTCTACTGCATACAGAGTTCATGTTGAGCTTTGTGTTGGACTGAAACCTCCTCACCTTCACCAATGACATCCTGACCTATAAAACTCCATTTTATTAGCTGTCTATCCCTCCCAGGAGATAAGTTGTTATTTAATTAGCAAGATTTCTGCAAGTCCTATGTTTGCAGCCCTTCTTCTGGTCTCCATAAGAAGTAGATTCTACAGATATAAAAAAGTCTAATTTTTAGAAGCAGAATAAAGGACCACAGCAGCGGAGGAGGAATTAAAATTCCCATACAGTGCCCTGAGAATGTATCAGTATAATCCAATCAGTGTATATTCTGCAGCGGCAGCACCGGGCTCAAGCTGACAGTGAAAACCTCTCCGCAGGTAATGACCCCAATAGGCAGGACGCTCACTACCTGATTTCACAATTATATGCAAGACCCTGAGCTTCATTACAGGGATTCTCAGACAAGTGCAGATATCATGGAGCCCCCTTCTAGTGTCATTTATTTTTTGTTCAGAAATCATTAGTACACGTAAAAATATGACACTTAGTTGCACTTTTCACTAATAAAATATATTACAATCTCCTCTTGGACTGATCAAATGTCTCAATTCACGGGTAAAATATGTCTTTAGAAAACATAGATTTTACCATTACAGGAGATGACAGTTAGTGCTCATAAAGTTCTATAGAGAACAATCAGGAGAACTTGCAGCAGAATGTCTGTCTGCTTCTAGCTCCTCCCTTCTCCATAGAATTAAAACGCACTAATTGCCATCTATTATCTCAGTAATGTAACAATTGGTCTTCCGTCACTGAATATAGATTTTACCTGTGAGATGACAGTTTGTTCGCCATAGAACTTTATGAGCACTAACTGTCATCTCACACGTAAAATCTGTATTCAGTGACGGAAGACCAATTGTTGCATTACTAAGATAATAAATGGCAATTAGTGCGTTTTAATACAATGGAGAAGGGAGGAGCTAGAGGCAGACACACACATTCTGCTGCAAGTTCTCCTGATTGTTCTCCATAGAACATTATGAGCACCATCAGGAGAACTTGCAGCAGAATGTCTGTTTCTGCCTCTAGCTCCTACCTTCTCCATAGAATTAAAAAGCACTAACTGCCATCTATTATCTCAGTAATGTAACAATTGGTCTTCAGTCACTGAACACAGATTTTACCTGAGATGATTGTTCTCCATAGAACTTTATGAGCACTATCAGGAGAACTTGCAGCAGAATGTCCATGTCTGCCTCTAGCTCCTCCCTTCTCCATAGAATTAAAAAGCCCTAACTGCCATCTGTTATCTCAGTAATGTAACAATAGGTCTTCAGTCACTGAACACAGATTTTACATGTGAGATGACAGTGCTCATAAAGTTCTATGGAGAACAATCAGGAGAACTTGCAGCAGAATGTCTGTGTCTGCTTCTAGCTCCTCCCTTCTCCATAGAATTAAAAAAGCACTAACTGCCATTTATTATCTCAGTAATGTAACAATTGGTCTTCCGACACTGAATGCAGATTTTTACCTGTGAAATGAGAATTTTGAAAATGAATGATCAGTCCTTGGTGGAGAAAGAAGCAGATTTCGCTGATAAATAAGTTACAAAGTTTCTTATTTTGTAGTGAACTATTGATTTATGAAATAAAAGTGAAAATGACGGGTAAATACAATAATGGTAACTGTGTATGTAGAGGGAGCCTGTCAGCAAGCAGGATTACTTCCAATCATCCATAGCAGATTATGTCAGAAAATAAAAAATACTTTGAAAAACTTTACACTTTATGTAAATGAAGGCTCAAGTGTCCATTCGGCGTTTCCAGCCTGCCTGGTCACTTTTTATCAATTCTGTCCTTTGTATCGTATTTAATATGGAGCTAAAAACTGGCGCACATTTGCCTTTTTTTGGGGGGGGTAGGAGCAGTTGATTTTGGGCTTCACATGTTCTAATCTTTAATTTATTTCCTGTTTTTTTGCAATCAGTTCAGGTGCAACAAAAAAATCGAACACAAGAGCAAAGATTCTGCGCATGCGCCGACTTATCTCTATTATGACTTTATTCCACCTGTGGAAGCCGCATGTGCAAGAGCAAGAGGTTGGATATCAAAATCTTCTCTCCTTATGTGAGAATAGTGTTGCCTTTTTTCAGTGATATTACTATGAAGCAGAAGTTTGCTCCAGAGCTGACCTTCCTATCTGAAATATTCCCAATTTGGGCAGCACTATAGAAGAGCAGACACCTCTCCATACAATTCAGAGGGTAAAGCAGTCACGGACAGCCTGATATAAGTGCCAAAATTGTGATTAACCCTTTACGCTTGGACAAGAAGTTATACCATAGTGACTTATTTTGGAAGCTCCAGAAAGCCGTCTTTGGTCACAGGGTCAAGTATTGTGCGACTCCATATTCTTATCCGTTTTCCTTAAAGATAAAGGAACTTCTGCATTCAGGTTGTTATCTAATACATAAAGCTGAGTGTATGTATGTGTGTACGTGTGTATGTCTGTATGTATATATATATATGTGTGTATGTGTGTCCACTAAAGGAATCCGCACTGTCTCATTTACAATTACAAAATTTTGCACAGACGCCTCATGTGACTTTGCGAACGTCATAGACTATGTTTTGAGGGGAAAATTTAACTCTGCGCTTTACAGTTACTCTCCAAAAAACCTGCCTCCATTAAAGTCAATGGAGCTGGGAATTAGGTCTTTATAGGTCATTAATAGCAGCTGTGATTGGTTGCTATATGCAAGAATGACGTTGTTAGTATAACAAGCTTATGTGTGAGGTAATATTATTTCTGTGGAGAGACAGATAGAGAGACAGGGAAAGAGACAGACATAGGCACAGACAGAGACAGACAGACAGACATAGAGACAGATAAACATAGGCACAGACAGACAGAGACACACAGAATAGGTACAGAGACCCACAGATATAGGCATATGTCACGCTCCCCGGGTCCTCGGCTCCCCTCCCCGGGTCCTCAGCTCCGCTCCCCGGCTCACCTGCCACGCTCCCCTCGTCCCAGCCTCCGGTGCCCGTCCTCCATAGGTCCTCTGGTCGCCGATCCCGGCGTCCGACATCTTCCCAGGCCCTGGCCGGCTCTCCTGCGTCCTCCTCGCAGCCTCCTTCCCTGGCTTCTGGCACCCGGGCCGCGCGCATGCGCATTAGGGCACGCGCGCGGTCACTGACCCTTTCTTAAAGGGCCAGCGTCCAGTAACAGGAAATGAGGTTAGTCAGGTTCAGGGTATAAAGGGGGTTCTTGTCCAAGGGGGCGGGGCCTGATCTTCGTGTTCCCTGAGCTAGGAGTCAGGTCTCCTGGTGTTTATGTGCCTGTACTCACCTATCTCTCTTTGTAGAGCCGTACCTGCCTCGCCATCCAGTCTGCCGTATCCCGAACCCCGCACGCTGTCCGTCTGCCATCCGACAGCACCTGCCATCTCGGATCCCTGCGGTGACCCGTCATCTTGCTCCAGAGGTTCCGGACTCCGCCTGATATCATCTCGGCCTCCGAACCTGAGCTACGTCACCAAGACTACCTTCTGTGACTCCGTGGTCCCAGGGACTCCTCCGCTGTCTTCACTTGCACGGACTATCCTGCTGCCCTTCAGTGCTTCAGCTGCCGGACTCCCTACCTCCATCTTAGAGTTCGGTCCAGTGGATCCACCTCCTGGGTCTGCCCGACCGCCCGGCCGTGACAGTAAGATCAGGCCATGGATCCCGCTGCTGCACTAATGGCCCTGCAAGAGGAACTCCAACGCCAGCGTGAAGTCCAGACCCGCATGCTGCAATTCATGACCTCCGTGGACACCCGCCTGTACACATTACAAGCATCAATGACGCCTGCGGCACCCAGGTCCCCCGCCAGGCAAGCCATGGCTCCCGTACCAGTGGCAGCCTCTTCAGATGCTTCCCGACTCCGTTTGGCGTCACCTCCTCGGTATGCTGGAGATCCCAAGACCTGCAGGGGCTTCATAAACCAATGTTCCCTTCACTTCACGCAGCTGCCACATCTGTTCGCCTCCGACCAAGCCAAGGTCGCCTTTATAATGTCCCACCTAGAGGGCGAGGCGCTGGCGTGGATGAACCCCTTGTGGGAGAAGGAGGACCCCATGACCAAGGATCTTCAACAGTTCCTACAGGCCTTCCGCAGTACCTTTGACGAGCCAGGACGCGCCTCTGCCTCTGCTTCATCACTCCTCCGCCTACGTCAAGGGACACTGACGGTGGGTCAATACGCCATCCGTTTCCGCACTTTGGCTTCAGAACTCGGGTGGAATAATGAGGCCCTAACAGCCGCCTTCTGGGAAGGACTCTCGAGTCGCATCAAGGATGAGTTGGCGGGTCGGGACGTGCCCTCCACCCTAGATGCACTGATCGCCCTAGCAACTCGTGTGGACATACGTTTTCAGGAGCGCTCCAAAGAGCTATCTCGGGAGAGACGCCCGGTACGGCATTCTCCTCCTCCGCAGAAGTCCTCCGTTCCTCAGTCATCAACAGCTGGGATTCCAGTCCACGAGCCCATGCAGATCGACCGAGTGCGGCAGTCTGAACGACGTCGAGCAGAGCGGCTCGCCCAGGGCCTCTGCTTTTACTGTGGTGAGGACACCCACCTGCTACGCTCCTGTCCAGAGAGGCCGGGAAACTCCAAAGCCTAGGGTTGGTAGGAGAGGCCACCCTAGGTGCTGGGACCCTCTCTGACCCAGTTACATGGACAGTGCAAGTGACCACGGGAGAGACGCGGTTCACGGCTGATGCCTACCTCGATTCCGGGGCAGCAGGCAATTTCATCCAGCAGGCCACGGTGGACAAGTACCGGGTGCCTGTCATGCCACTCGACAAACCCCTAGTGATTGCCTCGGTGGATGGGAGGTCTCTCTCTGATACCATCTCCTTGATCACCAGGCCTGTCGAACTACGCATCGGTGCTCTTCACACCGAGAACATCGCTCTCTACGTTCTCCCACACATGTCCCACCAGATCCTGTTGGGACTCCCATGGTTGCGGACACATGAACCATCGGTTAGCTGGGGTACTGGCGAAGTCACCCGTTGGGGCTCTTCGTGTCATGAGAGGTGCCTAAAGTCCATACCACCCCTCCGACGACCTCCGGTTCCTGAGACCCTAACGGGGCTGCCTTCGGCCTATTGGTCCTTTGCCGATGTCTTTGACAAAAAGGAATCCGAGGTACTGCCGCCACATCGTCCATACGATTGTGCCATTGACCTGCTTCCAGGGACAACCCCACCTAGAGGACGGATATATCCTTTATCTCCAGCCGAAACCAGGGCCATGTCAGATTACATCTCAGAGAGCCTAGCAAGAGGGTTCATTCGGAGATCCTCCTCTCCTGCTGGAGCAGGTTTCTTCTTTGTCAAGAAGAAAGAGGGAGACTTACGCCCATGCATAGACTACCGGGGTCTCAATCAAATCACCGTGAAAAACAAATACCCCTTGCCGCTCATTCCCGAATTATTTGACCGGCTTAGAGGAGCTCGTGTGTTCACCAAGCTGGATCTTCGGGGTGCTTACAATCTGGTACGCATCCGCTCTGGTGACGAATGGAAAACCGCGTTTAATACGCGCGATGGACATTATGAGTACTGCGTGATGCCCTTCGGTCTGTGTAACGCTCCTGCCGTCTTCCAAGAACTGGTGAACGACGTGTTTCGGGACCTTCTCTACATCTGTGTGGTTGTTTATCTAGATGACATCCTTGTCTTCTCTCCGGACCTCCAAACCCACAGAGAAAACGTACAGCTGGTCTTACAAAGACTGAGAGAGAATCGCCTGTACGCAAAGTATGAGAAGTGTGTCTTTGAGCAGTCTTCCCTCCCCTTTCTGGGGTACATCATCTCTGATACTGGACTGCAGATGGACCCCAAGAAGGTCTCCGCCATCATCAACTGGCCTCCGCCTTCTGGACTGAAGGCAATCCAACGCTTCCTGGGATTCGCCAACTACTACCGCCAGTTTATCCCGCACTTCTCTGCCTTGACCGCTCCTCTCTCCGCTTTGACCAAAAAGGAGGCTAATCCTAAGGACTGGTCACCTGCGGCAGACGCCGCATTTTGTTCTTTGAAGCGAGCATTCGCCTCCGCCCCTGTACTCCACCGACCGGAGTTAAACCGCCAGTTCACCTTGGAGGTGGATGCCTCCTCCTCAGGAGCCGGAGCAGTGCTCATGCAAAAATCCTCCTCCGGGAAGATGGTGACCTGCGGTTTCTTCTCTAAGAGCTTCTCAGCACCCGAACGTAATTACACCATCGGTGACCGAGAACTACTGGCGGTCAAACTGGCTCTGGAGGAGTGGCGCTACCTCCTGGAAGGAGCAGTGTACCCCGTGATTATCTACACGGACCACAAAAACCTGGAATACCTGCGGTCCGCTCAGCGACTGAACCCACGGCAAGCCAGGTGGTCCTTATTCTTTGCCAGGTTTGACTTCCAGCTCCACTTCCGACCAGCGGACAAGAATGTACGCGCTGATGCCTTGTCTAGGTCTCTCATGCCCATGGAACAGGAGGAAGAGACTATCCAGCCTATCATCTCTCCTAGCAAGATTGTTCCGGTGGCTCCTGTCGCTCTGGCCCAGATACCACCTGGGAAGACCTATGTCTCGGAGACCGACAGGCTAACGGTCTTACACTGGGGTCATACCTCAAAAACAGCCGGCCATGCAGGCCAGAAGAGAACATGGGGTGCGATTGTACGCCATTACTGGTGGCCATCTCTTCGCACGGACGTCGCCGCCTTTGTCTCTGCCTGCTCCTCTTGTGCCAGAAACAAGACGCCCAAACACCTCCCACATGGCCGCCTTCTGCCTCTGCCGATACCTTCGATTCCGTGGCAACACATAGCAATGGACTTTATTACGGACTTGCCATTGTCATCCGGGCACACAGTCATATGGGTCGTGGTGGACCGGTTCTCAAAAATGGCCCATTTCGTTCCTATGGCTGGACTGCCCTCTGCTCAGGAACTCGCGGACGCTTTTATACAACACATCTTCCGCTTGCATGGCTTTCCATTACACATCGTATCAGACAGAGGAACTCAGTTCACCTCCCGCTTCTGGAGGGCTCTCTGTAACCATCTGGGAGTGACTCTGGACTTTTCATCTGCATACCATCCTCAGTCTAATGGCCAAGTAGAGAGGGTCAATCAAATCTTGACCTCATTTCTACGTCACTATGTTAACGCCCATCACGACGACTGGTCCGCTCTTCTACCTTGGGCTGAATTCTCCCACAACCACCACATCAGTGAGTCGTCCTCCAGCTCTCCCTTCCATGTTGTTTACGGACTTCAGCCTTCCATCCCATTGCCTGTATCCCCCTCTTCGGATGTCCCTGCTGCAGATACAGTAGCCCGTGACTTTGCCACCATTTGGGACTCTGTCAAGGTGTCTCTAGGACGTGCTTCCCTGCGGATGAAGAGACACGCAGACAAGAAACGCCTGGATCCTCCGTGTTTCTCTCCTGGAGACCTCGTCTGGCTTTCTTCCCAGTACGTCCGCCTGAAGATACCTTCATACAAGCTGGGTCCTCGCTACATTGGGCCGTTTAAAGTCCTCACCAGGATCAATGAGGTCTCCTACAAGCTGCAGCTCCCGGCCACGATGAGGATACCCAACTCGTTCCACGTCTCCCTGCTCAAGCCGGTGGTCCTTGGTCCCTTCTCCGCTGCTGCCAGTCCAGCTCCTCCACCTATTGCCGATGATGACATCTATGCGGTAAGGGATATCGTGGCCATGAAGACCGTACGAGGTCGGCAGTTCTTCCTGGTGGACTGGGCGGGGTATGGTCCTGAGGATAGGTCCTGGGAGCCCAGGGAGAACGTGGGCACTCCTCTGATCCGTGCCTTCATGTCCCGGTTGCGGGGAGGGGGGCGTGGGGGGGGGGGGTACTGTCACGCTCCCCGGGTCCTCGGCTCCCCTCCCCGGGTCCTCAGCTCCGCTCCCCGGCTCACCTGCCACGCTCCCCTCGTCCCAGCCTCCGGTGCCCGTCCTCCATAGGTCCTCTGGTCGCCGATCCCGGCGTCCGACATCTTCCCAGGCCCTGGCCGGCTCTCCTGCGTCCTCCTCGCAGCCTCCTTCCCTGGCTTCTGGCACCCGGGCCGCGCGCATGCGCATTAGGGCACGCGCGCGGTCACTGACCCTTTCTTAAAGGGCCAGCGTCCAGTAACAGGAAATGAGGTTAGTCAGGTTCAGGGTATAAAGGGGGTTCTTGTCCAAGGGGGCGGGGCCTGATCTTCGTGTTCCCTGAGCTAGGAGTCAGGTCTCCTGGTGTTTATGTGCCTGTACTCACCTATCTCTCTTTGTAGAGCCGTACCTGCCTCGCCATCCAGTCTGCCGTATCCCGAACCCCGCACGCTGTCCGTCTGCCATCCGACAGCACCTGCCATCTCGGATCCCTGCGGTGACCCGTCATCTTGCTCCAGAGGTTCCGGACTCCGCCTGATATCATCTCGGCCTCCGAACCTGAGCTACGTCACCAAGACTACCTTCTGTGACTCCGTGGTCCCAGGGACTCCTCCGCTGTCTTCACTTGCACGGACTATCCTGCTGCCCTTCAGTGCTTCAGCTGCCGGACTCCCTACCTCCATCTTAGAGTTCGGTCCAGTGGATCCACCTCCTGGGTCTGCCCGACCGCCCGGCCGTGACAGCATAGACAGACATAGGCACAGACAGAGACAGACAGGGAAAGAGACAGAGACAGACAAACAGGGAAAGAGACAGAGACAGACATGGAAAGAGGCAGAGAGACAGGGGAAAAGGCAGACAGAGACACACAGACAAGGAAAGAGACAGACAGGGAAAAAGACAGAGACAAACAAGGAAAGAGGCAGACAGACAGACAGGGGAAAAGGCAGACAGAGACAGACAGAAAAAGAAACAGACAGATGGGGCAGACAGGGAAAGAGACAGATGGGAAAGATACAGACACGGAAAGAGGCAGACAGACGGGAAAAGGCAGACAGACAGGGAAAGAGACAGAGAGGCAGACTGGGCAGACAGGGAAAGAGACAGATGGGGAAAAATACAGACAGACAAACAGGGAAAGTCAGATAGAGAAAGAGACAGACAGGGTCAGATACAGACAAAGAGACAGACAGAGACAGACACATAGACAGACACACAGATAGACAGACAGACCAGAAAAGAGACAGAGAGACAGACAGACAAAAAAATACAGAGACAGACAGGGAAAGAGACAGACAGACAGAGACAAAGAGATACAGAGACAAACAGAGAGATAGAGAGAGACAGCCGGAGATAGAGAGAGACAGACAGACAGGGAGAGCGATACCTACTATCCCGGGCAATGCTGGGTGCTACAGCTAGTAACAGTATAATATTAAAAAAAACTTGCTGTAATAATATGGAAATATATACAGTATGGAAATAGGCTCTATAGGGGCCCGGCTGTTGCTGTAAGGTTTACTCTTGGGTAAACATGCAGCAAAATGAGCTGCAATAAACTGCAGGGAAAAGGCTTTTAATGAAGTCCCACATAAGTAAATGAACCCCAAATACTCCCTCGTTCTATAAGTTTTCCCCTTTGAAGTTGCACAAATGAAATGTCTTCTGGCTTCTCTCCTTGTAGCAGGAGCCTTACCGTGGGATGATAATATTATATGGAGCTCATCATTGACTCTGACACCGGGAATGTGCCGCCGGCTATACACACACTTGGCAGACGAGCACCTGAGACTTTTTCTATTTTTTTTCCCTTTGCCCATAAATAAAATAAAGGATTTGTGAAATCTCTCAACTTTATTGTTACAAATTATAGTATATTATTAATCAGGACCAAATCAAGAATAGCGGAGACCCCCTGAGCTACCTGAGCTATATATATAGGGGGCAGTTCCCACTTATAGCTGGAGGATACTATCGAGAAGATGTTCCTTAAAGGGGTTTAACAAAGTCTTAAAGTTTTCACTTATCCATTGATGCAATCAGAGAAGCTGTCAGCTGTCAGGAATCTTACACGTCCGGTGCTGGCAGTCACCCCATGCTCATTCCCGAGTCTTTCAGGTCCCCATTGTCAACTTTCTCCCTTTCATCTATTTTTTTCACTGACATATTATAAATCAGCTTCCAATCCAATTTAAGTCCATTGACAGTTCATGGCAGCCACGTGTGGCTCTCTGGCCCCCGCGTGTGGCTCCCCAGCTGTGGGTATCATTGTACAGAGGTGGATCTAAGGACATGGACCGCCCACCTGACCCATAACCTGCTCTTTTCTAGCCTGGGAGTCCAGTGGGCGGTCCCACTCACTGATTGACAGCTAAAGAATAACACCAATAGGACCGCCCACCTGACACTTAACCTGCTGTTTCTTAGCCTGGTAGTCCAGTGGGCGGTCCCACTCACTGATTCATAGCTGATGAATGACATCAATAGGACTGCCCACTTGACCCTTTAATTTTGAATAAAAGCTCCTCCTTGCCTGCACTGTCCTGCTCACAGATAAGACAACAGGTTCAATGTGACCATGTCCCTTAAAGCCTTTAGGAATATTAATATATGACATGACCAATCTATAGGTCTCCTTCTCGTGTGTGTCTTTCACAACCTCCAAAAGATTGGGAACCTTGATACTAACCGAGCTCCTCCATAGCTAAGTTTATAGACATGACTGCCTATGTAGATTGTGGAGCCTCTGTTACAAGGAGATTTTTGCACGCATTGCCAACTGTCATGGCGGCATCAGGATCTGTGGACACTACAAATTATAGCACTCTGCCTGATAACGTCTCTGATGTCTATGATCAACGCAGGTAGATGCGCGCTTCAACCCACAGACTTAGGCAGGCTACTAAGAGTTAATCTCTGCTGGGCTGCTTGCTAGTCTCTTTTGATCACATGTTGTGGGAGAGCCAGTCACATTTGCTCTCCTCCTATATATACTGGCTGGACTATTCCATTAGTGCCAGCTATAGCTTCCCTATACTAGTCTGGTGAGGTGTTGTGATCCAGACTGTGGAGCCAATTACTTTCGCTCCCTTCCTGTATATACTGGCTGGACTATTCCATTATTGCCAGCTATAGCTTACTTATACTGGTCTGGAGAGGTGCTGTGATCCAGATTTACTGGTGGTTGTTGTGCATGATTGCTTTGAGCAGTTGTGGTGTTAACCCTTGATGTATTTTTATTGTTACCTTCCTGCTCTTGCTTTTCTCCTGAGTCTCTTACTATTAGTTCCTATGAGTTTGCAGTGTGTCTGAGTTTCTGTTATCCCTGTCTGGCTTTATCTCTGTTGCTATCACACTCCTGCCCCTTTTTTCCCTGGAGGGAGGGGAACAGACTATATTTGGTCAGGAGAATAGTAGGGCACAGGACTCCAGCATCTTCACCTTCAGGGGTAATCCGGAGGTCAGGGATAGCCTAGTGTGAGGGACAGTATAGGATCACCTGTCCCTCACTATCCTGTAGTCACATCATGACAGTCTTTACCATATAGATTGTCCGTGTCCTGATAAATTGTTTTTAATCGAAATTTATTCCCTTTTAATTTCTATAATTGAAACGACTTCTTGGGGTAAAACGTTCACCTCCCTCGCCCCGGAGAAGTCGCTGCGACAGGAGGACAGTTATAGTTCACATGTTTACACGCTGTCATCATTGGCCGTTGCTAATGTGAGTATCTCATTTGTGGAATCTCTTTGAAGTTTTCGCCTCGTATTCCCCGGACACCGCGGCGTGCCGAGCGCACAGGTACCCAACATGAAACAGGTAAGAAAATTAATGAATAAAAGATAATAAATTTGGACACCGATAACAGCAGAACTAAACTCGTTACTGTGGAGCTGAGGAACGCAGCGGCGGAGTGCGGTTCATCCAGAGGACACCGCTACCCAAAAGTGAGAGGATTACAACTGCACATTGTGGTTAATTCTCCATTACAACAGGTTCTGTAGAACACAATCCAAAATGGAAACCCCAATGGGCATAAATAAAAATAAGTGTAAAAGATACAAAAAACCCCTGCAAAATTAATTGCAAAGGCATGATAGAGGTGGCAAATATTACCTATACTCCTCTTTTTGGGGCACTGAAGCTCCAGCAGTCCTAGTGTTTGCTTAAAAGCAGTCAGCATGGGACCGCTGCATCCAATCAATCGACTTATGGTTCTTGTGCTGTAGTATCATCATCATGGCTGCTATCACTGATGATGATGAAAGAAGTACAGCACAGGACAACGGATTGGCTGCAGCACTTACATGCTGAACAAGCACCGGGTCTTCCGGAGCAGTCTGTAACTAGTGATGAGTGGGCACTACCCTGCTCGGGTGCCCTGTACTCATAACTAGTGATGAGCGGGCACTACCATGCTCAGGTGCTCAGTACTAGTAACTAGTGATGAGCGGGCACTACCGTGCTTGGGTGTGGGTGCTCAGTACTACTAAATAGTGATGAGCAGGCACTACCGTGCTCGGGTGCTCGGCACTAGTAACTAGTGATGAGCGGGCACTACCATGCTCAGGTGCTCTGTATTCGTAACTATTGATGAGTGGGCACTACCATGCTCAGGTGCTCTGTATTCGTAACTATTGATGTGTGGGCACTACCATGCTCAGGTGCTCAGTATTCGTAACTAGTGATGAGCGGGCACTGCCATGCTGAGGTTTTCTGTACTCGTAACTAGTGCTGAGCGAGCACTACCATGCTCGGGTGCTCAGTACTAGTAAATAGTAATGAGCGGGCACTACCGTGCTCGGGTGCTCGGCACTTGTAACTAGTGATGGAGCGAGCACTACCATGCTTGGGTGCTCAGTACTGGTAACTAGTGATGAGCGGGCAATACTATGCTCGGGTGCTCTGTACTCGTAACTAGTGATGAGCGGGCACTACCATGCTTGGGTGCTCTGTACTCGTAAATAGTGATGAGCAGGCACTACCATGCTTGGGTGCTCTGTACTCGTAACTAGTGATGAGCGGGCACTACCATGCTCAGGTGCTTGGTACTTGTAACTAGTGATGAGCGGGCACTACCATGCTCGGGTGCTTGGTACTTGTAACTAGTGATGAGCGGGCACTACCATGCTTGGGTGCTCAGTACTTGTAACTAGTGATGAGCGGGCACTACCATGCTTGGGTGCTCAGTACTTGTAACTAGTGATGAGCGGGCACTATCATGCTCAGGTTCTCTGTACTCGTATCTAGTGATGAGCGAGCACTACCATGCTCGGTACTCGTAACTAGTGATGAGCGGGCACTACCATGCTCGGGTGCTCAGTACTCCTAACTAGTGATGAGCAGGCACTACCATGCTCGGGTGCTCAGTACTCGTAACTAGTGATGAGCGGGCACTACCATGCTCGGGTGCTCGGTACTCGTAACTAGTGATGAGCAGTGCACTACTATCAATCTGTGTGTCTGCAGGGGAAATCTTAATGGAGGATATGTTATCCAAATGTCTGATGGATGTCTATCCCACCTGTGGATCTCAAATCTATGTGGAGGGGTTCCCAATACCAGCGTTGCAGCCGCTGTTGCAGTAAGGTGAATAATGCATATAGATGGGTGGTGCCTGCGCACTAAGATAATTCCGTAACTCCCGTATCAGTGATTGATGATCGCTGTGTACATGGCCTCCTCTCCATTCATTATCTGCCAGGTCGAGGGTCCCTTAACCTCCACGGCGTGAGGACCACCGCATGTCTGGATGGCGTCTTCCTCTATGCTGAAGAGATCAAGACGCAAACATATTTTGTTTGTAAAAGAAAACCCCCAAAACCCCTCGTTGTGATATCCAGACGATGATGTTCCTTATGGTTGGTGTCTTCTTCATTCATCACATTTTTGTCATGTTCATCTAAACTGCAATTAGATTTAATTAAGATAGTTGGATATTATCTGCCGCTATCTCCTATGTATGAAATGTCAATTGCATCCCACGGGAGCGGCTCTAATTCCCCTCGCACAACGTAGACTTTCAGACAAGTGTATTCCGGATATTAGTGGAATGATCCGCGGGGTGACCTTGGGATGACAATATTTATGACGTGGCACAAAAATGGCATCAATCAAGAGGACCAAATAGCGATTGTGTGACCCGCTCCCTTCTCGTGTCGATGACATTACGCAGAAATCAGTTTATACATTTTTTTGGAAACAATTTGAATTGTAAACATATTGTGTTATTGTCATTCATGATAATATTCCAGGATTTTATTACATTTATGGCTTCTGTTGTATCAGTGTGTGACAGGGGCGACGGTCAATCACAGCAGCTTTGTCGTCATGGGTAAGAAAACTGATAGGATTCCCCTCAGCTTTCCAGGAAGCCTTAAATAAAGTGATCTTGACCTTTGTTCTTGTTTTGGGTTCACCTGGTAAAGTGGATTTTCTAAGCTGTAGGTGAGTGTGAACAGCACGGACTGGAGGCGAAAATGCAGCGGAGCTAGATTTACTGGACAGAACTTGGATCAGTCAGTCGCAGGACGGCAGGGTATGTAGGACAGGAGGGTATTTAGGACAGCAGGGTATATAGGACGGCAGGGTGTGTAGGACGGCAGGGTGTGTAGGACAGCAGTGTGTGTAGGACGGCAGGGTATGTAGGAAAGGAGGGTGGGTAGGATGGCAGGGTGTGTAGGACGGCAGGGTCTGTAGGACGGCAGGGTATGTAGGACAGGAGGGTGTGTAGGACACCAGGGTGTGTAGGACGGCAGGGTGTGTAGGACGGCAGGGTGTGTAGGATGGCAGGGTGTGTAGGACAGCAGGGTATGTAGGAGGGCAGGGTATGTAGGAGGGCAGGGTATGTAGGATGGCAGAGTATGTAGGACGGCAGGGTATGTAGGATGGCAGGGTATGTAGGATGGCAGAGTATGTAGGACGGCAGGGTATGTAGGATGGCAGGGTGTGTAGGACGGCAGGTATGTAGGATGGCAGTGACTCGCCCACCCCAGGACTGTGGGACACCCGGTGCCGGGCCGGACTAGTCCGGTGGTAGTCAGTGGTGGCTGGGCCCGGCTCCGTGGCCCTGGTGGGTGTCAGTTGAATATGTGGCTTGCTTGTTAATGGTTGTGTTCGTGACGCCACCTGTGGTATGCGACTAATAAGCCGCCTCTGCTATGTGAGGCCTCCGGGATGATGTTATGGCAGCAATGGTAGTACTGCTCCCCACAGGTGGAGCAATGCCCGGGGCACAGTTGGTGCTTGTGAATGTCTATGCAGCGGAAATAACAGAGACCACTTCAAGGGTGCAGTTCAAGTTCTTTACTCACAGTTCTTGTCACAGCTGCAAGGACCCTTGGACTGCTGGGACCACTGTCAGGGACCTCCGCCGTTTCTGGGTGATTCAGAGAGTAAAAGCCGGTGCCCTTCTCTTAGTGTATCTTTCTTCTGCTGTCTTCCTTAGCCTTGCCTTTGTTAGGATGGACCTGGCTTGGCCTCCACTACAGCCTCCAGGCTGGGGGGTCACCTGTCGGCTGATTACCCCTTTTCTAGAGGTTCTGCTATGGGTTCTGGCCCCGGGAGCTTACAACGTCCCTGGGCCTCGGTTTTTACTGTTTGGAGATGATTTTGCACTCCTCCAGTCTCTAGGGACCGTCCCCTGTCGCAGCTTGGTCCCTCCACCGATGTGACTGTGGAACAGGCCACCGCAGCCTACAACTACCCGTGGCACTTCTAGGGCCCTCTCTCCTTGGTACCTCTAGGCCTGCTCGTGATACTTCTAGGACTACCCGCAGCCCTGCGACTCCTTCTGTTCCTACGTGGTGTCACCTGGACCTCTGGGTCCCAGGGTCTTCACCAGGAAGCGTCTCCTTCAGTTGCTCTGCTCCTGACTGACTTGGAGCTTTCTTTCCTTCTTTCTTTCTTTCTTTTCTCCTCCTTGCCTGCCTCCAGCAGGCCTCCTCCTCCCTCCTTTCTCTCGTTCTTCTCCTCCAACTACATGCTCACTCTCTCACTCCCTGAGGTAGACTGACTAAACTTGACCTTCCTCTCTGTGTCTGCTCTCTTGTGGCTCCTCCCACCTCCCCAGTTGCTAAGCTACCACCCTATGGGAGCAGGGATGGGTCTTACGGCCCCTCTCAGCATGCAGCATGGGGGGGTAACTGCCACTTTCCCTGGTCCCAGTATGTACGTAACAATGGGTGTAGTGTGGATTTACCAGGGAACCGGAGTTCACTCTCTTCCTCTCCCAGAATGGGGCATCACACCGCTGGATGGGGTGCAATGACCTGTGGCGACGGAAGCCTCAGGGGCGCCACAGCAGGGTGTGTAGGACAGCAGGGTGTGTAGGACGGCAGAGTATGTAGGATGGCAGGGTGTGTAGGACGGCAGGGTGTGTAGGACGGCAGAGTATGTAGGATGGCAGGGTATGTAGGACGGCAGGGTCTGTAGGACGGCAGGGTCTGTAGGACGGCAGGGTCTGTAGGACGGCAGGGTATGTAGGATGGCAGGGTGTGTAGGACGGCAGGGTGTGTAGGACGGCAGGGTATGTAGGATGGCAGGGTATGTAGGATGGAAGGGTATGTGGTATGTAGGACGGCAGGGTGTGTAGTTCAGCAGGGTGTGTAGGACGGCAGAGTATGTAGGATGGAAGGGTATGTGGTATGTAGGACGGCAGGGTGTGTAGGACGGCAGGGTCTGTAGGACGGCAGGGTCTGTAGGACGGCAGGGTATGTAGGATGGCAGGGTGTGTAGGACGGCAGAGTATGTAGGACGGCAGGGTCTGTAGACAATAGGATAAAGAGTTGCACACCAGTCACAATGTATAGGGGAATAATGAAAAGCATAACTGCTATATGAATACTAGACTGAAAAATACAATGGACTATCTGAAATAAGTGAAAAACATGAAAATGGTATCTGCATAACTGCTATGAAAAATAGAAATGAGAGATATTTAGCCATTGTATTGATCAATGCAAAGGAGCCCCAAAACCAAACGCCAAGGTAATCTCTATTTTTGGGGTCCCTAACCTATGTGTAACCTCACCTGCAGTTAAAAAACTTGCTCTGTATGGGAAGCAAGGGACCAAGCTATATATATGTGTGAAATAAGAGACATGGCTATGGGTGGGGCAGGGTTCTCAGACAAAAAGTGCATACTAACTAAAGAATGTATGTCTGGAACACCAATGGTGTGAACAGGGTGCAAGACTCAAAAATATACAACTAAACAATAGGATAAAGAGTTGCACACCAGTCACAATGTATAGGGGAATAATGAAAAGCATAACTGCTATATGAATACTAGACTGAAAAATACAATGGACTATCTGAAATAAGTGAAAAACATGAAAATGGTATCTGCATAACTGCTATGAAAAATAGAAATGAGAGATATTTAGCCATTGTATTGATCAATTTTTCAGTCTAGTATTCATATAGCAGTTATGCTTTTCATTATTCCCCTATACATTGTGACTGGTGTGCAACTCTTTATCCTATTGTTTAGTTGTATATTTTTGAGTCTTGCACCCTGTTCACACCATTGGTGTTCCAGACATACATTCTTTAGTTAGTATGCACTTTTTGTCTGAGAACCCTGCCCCACCCATAGCCATGTCTCTTATTTCACACATATATATAGCTTGGTCCCTTGCTTCCCATACAGAGCAAGTTTTTTAACTGCAGGTGAGGTTACACATAGGTTAGGGACCCCAAAAATAGAGATTACCTTGGCGTTTGGTTTTGGGGCTCCTTTGCATTGATCAATACAATGGCTAAATATCTCTCATTTCTATTTTTCATAGCAGTTATGCAGATACCATTTTCATGTTTTTCACTTATTTCAGATAGTCCATTGTATTTTTCAGTCTAGTATTCATATAGCAGTTATGCTTTTCATTATTCCCCTATACATTGTGACTGGTGTGCAACTCTTTATCCTATTGTTTAGTTGTATATTTTTGAGTCTTGCACCCTGTTCACACCATTGGTGTTCCAGACATACATTCTTTAGTTAGTATGCACTTTTTGTCTGAGAACCCTGCCCCACCCATAGCCATGTCTCTTATTTCACACATATATATAGCTTGGTCCCTTGCTTCCCATACAGAGCAAGTTTTTTAACTGCAGGTGAGGTTACACATAGGTTAGGGACCCCAAAAATAGAGATTACCTTGGCGTTTGGTTTTGGGGCTCCTTTGCATTGATCAATACAATGGCTAAATATCTCTCATTTCTATTTTTCATAGCAGTTATGCAGATACCATTTTCATGTTTTTCACTTATTTCAGATAGTCCATTGTATTTTTCAGTCTAGTATTCATATAGCAGTTATGCTTTTCATTATTCCCCTATACATTGTGACTGGTGTGCAACTCTTTATCCTATTGTTTAGTTGTATATTTTTGAGTCTTGCACCCTGTTCACACCATTGGTGTTCCAGACATACATTCTTTAGTTAGTATGCACTTTTTGTCTGAGAACCCTGCCCCACCCATAGCCATGTCTCTTATTTCACACATATATATAGCTTGGTCCCTTGCTTCCCATACAGAGCAAGTTTTTTAACTGCAGGTGAGGTTACACATAGGTTAGGGACCCCAAAAATAGAGATTACCTTGGCGTTTGGTTTTGGGGCTCCTTTGCATTGATCAATACAATGGCTAAATATCTCTCATTTCTATTTTTCATAGCAGTTATGCAGATACCCTTTTCATGTTTTTCACTTATTTCAGATAGTCCATTGTATTTTTCAGTCTAGTATTCATATAGCAGTTATGCTTTTCATTATTCCCCTATACATTGTGACTGGTGTGCAACTCTTTATCCTATTGTTTAGTTGTATATTTTTGAGTCTTGCACCCTGTTCACACCATTGGTGTTCCAGACATACATTCTTTAGTTAGTATACACTTTTTGTCTGAGAACCCTGCCCCACCCATAGCCATGTCTCTTATTTCACACATATATATATAGCTTGGTCCCTTGCTTCCCATACAGAGCAAGTTTTTTAACTGCAGGTGAGGTTACACATAGGTTAGGGACCCCAAAAATAGAGATTACCTTGGCGTTTGGTTTTGGGGCTCCTTTGCATTGATC
This sequence comes from Anomaloglossus baeobatrachus, assembly GCF_048569485.1. NCBI lineage: Eukaryota > Metazoa > Chordata > Amphibia > Anura > Aromobatidae > Anomaloglossus > Anomaloglossus baeobatrachus. The sequence goes on along the minus strand of NC_134360.1, from coordinate 229,951,297 downwards.
AATACAATGGCTAAATATCTCTCATTTCTATTTTTCATAGCAGTTATGCAGATACCATTTTCATGTTTTTCACTTATTTCAGATAGTCCATTGTATTTTTCAGTCTAGTATTCATATAGCAGTTATGCTTTTCATTATTCCCCTATACATTGTGACTGGTGTGCAACTCTTTATCCTATTGTTTAGTTGTATATTTTTGAGTCTTGCACCCTGTTCACACCATTGGTGTTCCAGACATACATTCTTTAGTTAGTATGCACTTTTTGTCTGAGAACCCTGCCCCACCCATAGCCATGTCTCTTATTTCACACATATATATAGCTTGGTCCCTTGCTTCCCATACAGAGCAAGTTTTTTAACTGCAGGTGAGGTTACACATAGGTTAGGGACCCCAAAAATAGAGATTACCTTGGCGTTTGGTTTTGGGGCTCCTTTGCATTGATCAATACAATGGCTAAATATCTCTCATTTCTATTTTTCATAGCAGTTATGCAGATACCCTTTTCATGTTTTTCACTTATTTCAGATAGTCCATTGTATTTTTCAGTCTAGTATTCATATAGCAGTTATGCTTTTCATTATTCCCCTATACATTGTGACTGGTGTGCAACTCTTTATCCTATTGTTTAGTTGTATATTTTTGAGTCTTGCACCCTGTTCACACCATTGGTGTTCCAGACATACATTCTTTAGTTAGTATGCACTTTTTGTCTGAGAACCCTGCCCCACCCATAGCCATGTCTCTTATTTCACACATATATATAGCTTGGTCCCTTGCTTCCCATACAGAGCAAGTTTTTTAACTGCAGGTGAGGTTACACATAGGTTAGGGACCCCAAAAATAGAGATTACCTTGGCGTTTGGTTTTGGGGCTCCTTTGCATTGATCAATACAATGGCTAAATATCTCTCATTTCTATTTTTCATAGCAGTTATGCAGATACCATTTTCATGTTTTTCACTTATTTCAGATAGTCCATTGTATTTTTCAGTCTAGTATTCATATAGCAGTTATGCTTTTCATTATTCCCCTATACATTGTGACTGGTGTGCAACTCTTTATCCTATTGTTTAGTTGTATATTTTTGAGTCTTGCACCCTGTTCACACCATTGGTGTTCCAGACATACATTCTTTAGTTAGTATGCACTTTTTGTCTGAGAACCCTGCCCCACCCATAGCCATGTCTCTTATTTCACACATATATATAGCTTGGTCCCTTGCTTCCCATACAGAGCAAGTTTTTTAACTGCAGGTGAGGTTACACATAGGTTAGGGACCCCAAAAATAGAGATTACCTTGGCGTTTGGTTTTGGGGCTCCTTTGCATTGATCAATACAATGGCTAAATATCTCTCATTTCTATTTTTCATAGCAGTTATGCAGATACCATTTTCATGTTTTTCACTTATTTCAGATAGTCCATTGTATTTTTCAGTCTAGTATTCATATAGCAGTTATGCTTTTCATTATTCCCCTATACATTGTGACTGGTGTGCAACTCTTTATCCTATTGTTTAGTTGTATATTTTTGAGTCTTGCACCCTGTTCACACCATTGGTGTTCCAGACATACATTCTTTAGTTAGTATGCACTTTTTGTCTGAGAACCCTGCCCCACCCATAGCCATGTCTCTTATTTCACACATATATATATAGCTTGGTCCCTTGCTTCCCATACAGAGCAAGTTTTTTAACTGCAGGTGAGGTTACACATAGGTTAGGGACCCCAAAAATAGAGATTACCTTGGCGTTTGGTTTTGGGGCTCCTTTGCATTGATCAATACAATGGCTAAATATCTCTCATTTCTATTTTTCATAGCAGTTATGCAGATACCATTTTCATGTTTTTCACTTATTTCAGATAGTCCATTGTATTTTTCAGTCTAGTATTCATATAGCAGTTATGCTTTTCATTATTCCCCTATACATTGTGACTGGTGTGCAACTCTTTATCCTATTGTTTAGTTGTATATTTTTGAGTCTTGCACCCTGTTCACACCATTGGTGTTCCAGACATACATTCTTTAGTTAGTATGCACTTTTTGTCTGAGAACCCTGCCCCACCCATAGCCATGTCTCTTATTTCACACATATATATAGCTTGGTCCCTTGCTTCCCATACAGAGCAAGTTTTTTAACTGCAGGTGAGGTTACACATAGGTTAGGGACCCCAAAAATAGAGATTACCTTGGCGTTTGGTTTTGGGGCTCCTTTGCATTGATCAATACAATGGCTAAATATCTCTCATTTCTATTTTTCATAGCAGTTATGCAGATACCCTTTTCATGTTTTTCACTTATTTCAGATAGTCCATTGTATTTTTCAGTCTAGTATTCATATAGCAGTTATGCTTTTCATTATTCCCCTATACATTGTGACTGGTGTGCAACTCTTTATCCTATTGTTTAGTTGTATATTTTTGAGTCTTGCACCCTGTTCACACCATTGGTGTTCCAGACATACATTCTTTAGTTAGTATACACTTTTTGTCTGAGAACCCTGCCCCACCCATAGCCATGTCTCTTATTTCACACATATATATATAGCTTGGTCCCTTGCTTCCCATACAGAGCAAGTTTTTTAACTGCAGGTGAGGTTACACATAGGTTAGGGACCCCAAAAATAGAGATTACCTTGGCGTTTGGTTTTGGGGCTCCTTTGCATTGATCAATACAATGGCTAAATATCTCTCATTTCTATTTTTCATAGCAGTTATGCAGATACCATTTTCATGTTTTTCACTTATTTCAGATAGTCCATTGTATTTTTCAGTCTAGTATTCATATAGCAGTTATGCTTTTCATTATTCCCCTATACATTGTGACTGGTGTGCAACTCTTTATCCTATTGTTTAGTTGTATATTTTTGAGTCTTGCACCCTGTTCACACCATTGGTGTTCCAGACATACATTCTTTAGTTAGTATGCACTTTTTGTCTGAGAACCCTGCCCCACCCATAGCCATGTCTCTTATTTCACACATATATATAGCTTGGTCCCTTGCTTCCCATACAGAGCAAGTTTTTTAACTGCAGGTGAGGTTACACATAGGTTAGGGACCCCAAAAATAGAGATTACCTTGGCGTTTGGTTTTGGGGCTCCTTTGCATTGATCAATACAATGGCTAAATATCTCTCATTTCTATTTTTCATAGCAGTTATGCAGATACCCTTTTCATGTTTTTCACTTATTTCAGATAGTCCATTGTATTTTTCAGTCTAGTATTCATATAGCAGTTATGCTTTTCATTATTCCCCTATACATTGTGACTGGTGTGCAACTCTTTATCCTATTGTTTAGTTGTATATTTTTGAGTCTTGCACCCTGTTCACACCATTGGTGTTCCAGACATACATTCTTTAGTTAGTATGCACTTTTTGTCTGAGAACCCTGCCCCACCCATAGCCATGTCTCTTATTTCACACATATATATAGCTTGGTCCCTTGCTTCCCATACAGAGCAAGTTTTTTAACTGCAGGTGAGGTTACACATAGGTTAGGGACCCCAAAAATAGAGATTACCTTGGCGTTTGGTTTTGGGGCTCCTTTGCATTGATCAATACAATGGCTAAATATCTCTCATTTCTATTTTTCATAGCAGTTATGCAGATACCATTTTCATGTTTTTCACTTATTTCAGATAGTCCATTGTATTTTTCAGTCTAGTATTCATATAGCAGTTATGCTTTTCATTATTCCCCTATACATTGTGACTGGTGTGCAACTCTTTATCCTATTGTTTAGTTGTATATTTTTGAGTCTTGCACCCTGTTCACACCATTGGTGTTCCAGACATACATTCTTTAGTTAGTATGCACTTTTTGTCTGAGAACCCTGCCCCACCCATAGCCATGTCTCTTATTTCACACATATATATAGCTTGGTCCCTTGCTTCCCATACAGAGCAAGTTTTTTAACTGCAGGTGAGGTTACACATAGGTTAGGGACCCCAAAAATAGAGATTACCTTGGCGTTTGGTTTTGGGGCTCCTTTGCATTGATCAATACAATGGCTAAATATCTCTCATTTCTATTTTTCATAGCAGTTATGCAGATACCATTTTCATGTTTTTCACTTATTTCAGATAGTCCATTGTATTTTTCAGTCTAGTATTCATATAGCAGTTATGCTTTTCATTATTCCCCTATACATTGTGACTGGTGTGCAACTCTTTATCCTATTGTTTAGTTGTATATTTTTGAGTCTTGCACCCTGTTCACACCATTGGTGTTCCAGACATACATTCTTTAGTTAGTATGCACTTTTTGTCTGAGAACCCTGCCCCACCCATAGCCATGTCTCTTATTTCACACATATATATAGCTTGGTCCCTTGCTTCCCATACAGAGCAAGTTTTTTAACTGCAGGTGAGGTTACACATAGGTTAGGGACCCCAAAAATAGAGATTACCTTGGCGTTTGGTTTTGGGGCTCCTTTGCATTGATCAATACAATGGCTAAATATCTCTCATTTCTATTTTTCATAGCAGTTATGCAGATACCATTTTCATGTTTTTCACTTATTTCAGATAGTCCATTGTATTTTTCAGTCTAGTATTCATATAGCAGTTATGCTTTTCATTATTCCCCTATACATTGTGACTGGTGTGCAACTCTTTATCCTATTGTTTAGTTGTATATTTTTGAGTCTTGCACCCTGTTCACACCATTGGTGTTCCAGACATACATTCTTTAGTTAGTATGCACTTTTTGTCTGAGAACCCTGCCCCACCCATAGCCATGTCTCTTATTTCACACATATATATAGCTTGGTCCCTTGCTTCCCATACAGAGCAAGTTTTTTAACTGCAGGTGAGGTTACACATAGGTTAGGGACCCCAAAAATAGAGATTACCTTGGCGTTTGGTTTTGGGGCTCCTTTGCATTGATCAATACAATGGCTAAATATCTCTCATTTCTATTTTTCATAGCAGTTATGCAGATACCCTTTTCATGTTTTTCACTTATTTCAGATAGTCCATTGTATTTTTCAGTCTAGTATTCATATAGCAGTTATGCTTTTCATTATTCCCCTATACATTGTGACTGGTGTGCAACTCTTTATCCTATTGTTTAGTTGTATATTTTTGAGTCTTGCACCCTGTTCACACCATTGGTGTTCCAGACATACATTCTTTAAGCAGGGTCTGTAGGACGGCAGGGTCTGTAGGACGGCAGGGTGTGTAGGACGGCAGGGTCTGTAGGACGGCAGGGTCTGTAGGACGGCAGGGTATGTAGGACGGCAGGGTGTGTAGGACGGCAGAGTATGTAGGACGGCAGGGTCTGTAGGACGGCAGGGTCTGTAGGACGGCAGGGTGTGTAGGACGGCAGGGTCTGTAGGACGGCAGGGTCTGTAGGACGGCAGGGTCTGTAGGACGGCAGGGTATGTAGGATGGCAGGGTGTGTAGGACGGCAGGGTATGTAGGATGGCAGGGTATGTAGGACGGCAGGGTGTGTAGGACGGCAGAGTATGTAGGATGGCAGGGTGTGTAGGACAGCAGGGTGTGTAGGACGGCAGAGTATGTAGGATGGCAGGGTATGTAGGAGGGCAGGGTATGTAGGACAGCAGGGTCTGTAGGACGGCAGGGTCTGTAGGATGGCAGGGTATGTAGGAGGGCAGAGTCTGTAGGACGGCAGGGTATGTAGGAGGGCAGGGTATGTAGGATGGCAGGGTGTGTAGGACAGCAGGGTGTGTAGGACGGCAGAGTATGTAGGATGGCAGGGTGTGTAGGACAGCAGAGTATGTAGGATGGCAGGGTGTGTAGGACAGCAGAGTATGTAGGATGGCAGGGTGTGTAGGACAGCAGAGTATGTAGGATGGCAGGGTGTGTAGGACAGCAGGGTGTGTAGGATGGCAGGGTGTGTAGGATGGCAGGGTGTGTAGGATGGCAGAGTATGTAGGATGGCAGGGTATGTAGGATGGCAGGGTGTGTAGGACGGCAGAGTATGTAGGATGGCAGGGTGTGTAGGACAGCAGGGTGTGTAGGACGGCAGAGTATGTAGGAGGGCAGGGTATGTAGGACGGCAGGGTGTGTAGGACGGCAGGGTGTGTAGGACGGCAGGGTATGTAGGATGGCAGGGTATGTAGGATGGCAGGGTATGTAGGATGGCAGGGTGTGTAGGACGGCAGAGTATGTAGGATGGCAGGGTATGTAGGATGGCAGGGTATGTAGGATGGCAGGGTATGTAGGATGGCAGGGTATGTAGGATGGCAGGGTATGTAGGAGGGCAGAGTATGTAAAATGGCAGGGTATGTAGGATGGCAGGGTATGTAGGATGGCAGGGTGTGTAGGATGGCAGAGTATGTAGGATGGCAGGGTATGTAGGATGGCAGGGTATGTAGGATGGCAGGGTATGTAGGAGGGCAGGGTATGTGGTATGTAGGATGGCAGGGTGTGTAGGACAGCAGGGTGTGTAGGACGGCAGAGTATGTAGGATGGCAGGGTATGTAGGATGGCAGGGTATGTAGGATGGCAGGGTATGTAGGATGGCAGGGTATGTAGGATGGCAGGGTATGTAGGATGGCAGGGTATGTAGGAGGGCAGAGTATGTAAAATGGCAGGGTATGTAGGATGGCAGGGTATGTAGGATGGCAGGGTGTGTAGGATGGCAGAGTATGTAGGATGGCAGGGTATGTAGGATGGCAGGGTATGTAGGATGGCAGGGTATGTAGGATGGCAGGGTATGTAGGATGGCAGGGTGTGTAGGATGGCAGGGTGTGTCGGACGGCAGGGTGTGTAGGACAGCAGGGTGTGTAGGACAGCAGAGTATGTAGGATGGCAGGGTATGTAGGATGGCAGGGTATGTAGGAGGGCAGGGTATGTAGGATGGCAGGGTATGTAGGATGGCAGGGTATGTAGGATGGCAGGGTATGTAGGATGGCAGAGTATGTAGGATGGCAGGGTATGTAGGATGGCAGGGTATGTAGGATGGCAGGGTATGTAGGAGGGCAGGGTATGTAGGATGGCAGGGTGTGTAGGATGGCAGGGTGTGTAGGATGGCAGGGTGTGTAGGATGGCAGGGTGTGTAGGATGGCAGAGTATGTAGGATGGCAGGGTATGTAGGATGGCAGGGTATGTAGGATGGCAGGGTATGTAGGATGGCAGGGTATGTGGTATGTAGGACGGCAGGGTGTGTAGTTCAGCAGGGTGTGTAGGACGGCAGAGTATGTAGGATGGAAGGGTATGTGGTATGTAGGACGGCAGGGTGTGTAGGACGGCAGGGTCTGTAGGACGGCAGGGTCTGTAGGACGGCAGGGTATGTAGGACGGCAGGGTGTGTAGGACGGCAGAGTATGTAGGACGGCAGGGTCTGTAGGACGGCAGGGTCTGTAGGACGGCAGGGTGTGTAGGACGGCAGGGTCTGTAGGACGGCAGGGTCTGTAGGACGGCAGGGTATGTAGGATGGCAGGGTGTGTAGGACGGCAGAGTATGTAGGACGGCAGGGTCTGTAGGACGGCAGGGTGTGTAGGACGGCAGGGTGTGTAGGACGGCAGGGTCTGTAGGACGGCAGGGTGTGTAGGACAGCAGGGTCTGTAGGACGGCAGGGTCTGTAGGACGGCAGGGTATGTAGGACGGCAGGGTATGTAGGACAGCAGGGTGTGTAGGACGGCAGAGTATGTAGGATGGCAGGGTATGTAGGAGGGCAGGGTATGTAGGACAGCAGGGTCTGTAGGACGGCAGGGTCTGTAGGATGGCAGGGTATGTAGGAGGGCAGAGTCTGTAGGACGGCAGGGTCTGTAGGAGGGCAGGGTATGTAGGATGGCAGGGTGTGTAGGACAGCAGGGTGTGTAGGACGGCAGAGTATGTAGGATGGCAGGGTGTGTAGGACAGCAGAGTATGTAGGATGGCAGGGTGTGTAGGACAGCAGAGTATGTAGGATGGCAGGGTGTGTAGGACAGCAGGGTGTGTAGGATGGCAGGGTGTGTAGGACAGCAGAGTATGTAGGATGGCAGGGTATGTAGGATGGCAGGGTATGTAGGATGGCAGGGTGTGTAGGACGGCAGAGTATGTAGGATGGCAGGGTGTGTAGGACAGCAGGGTGTGTAGGACGGCAGAGTATGTAGGAGGTCAGGGTATGTAGGACGGCAGGGTGTGTAGGACGGCAGGGTATGTAGGATGGCAGGGTATGTAGGATGGCAGGGTGTGTAGGACAGCAGGGTGTGTAGGACGGCAGAGTATGTAGGATGGCAGGGTATGTAGGATGGCAGGGTATGTAGGAGGGCAGGGTATGTAGGATGGCAGGGTATGTAGGATGGCAGGGTATGTAGGATGGCAGAGTATGTAAAATGGCAGGGTATGTAGGATGGCAGGGTATGTAGGAGGGCAGAGTATGTAAAATGGCAGGGTATGTAGGATGGCAGGGTATGTAGGAGGGCAGAGTATGTAAAATGGCAGGGTATGTAGGATGGCAGGGTATGTAGGAGGGCAGAGTATGTAAAATGGCAGGGTATGTAGGATGGCAGGGTATGTAGGAGGGCAGAGTATGTAAAATGGCAGGGTAACTAGAAGCGGAGAGGGATAAAGATGGGTTGACAGCCAAGTTTTTTGTGAGATGGAGACATTTTATTGAAAGCCAATTCACACAGGGAGAAATAATTAACCTGATGGCACCTTTTGTTCACTCGGAGTGGTATATCCTGAGCGATATTCAGGACAGCCTGGGTAAACTGAGAATCACCTAGGAGGGGGCTCTGGCGGGAGGGGGAGACGAGACGATTGGGAATACCAAGACACGCTAGCAAAATTGAAATCATTCAGGGACGACACAGAGATTTAACGAATTGTATTGCATATGTTATATTATATTTCATTACCTATGTTTTGGTTTAATGTTACTGTATACTATCTTAAATCGAACAGCAACATGGAACTCCAAATTGGGGTATCACCCACCTCTATGTCACATTTTGTCAGACGAATGTTCTTCTTTTGCAATGATACTTGTCATGTTTTTACAAATTTGAAAAATCAATAAAAAACGTTTTGGAAAAAAAAAAAAAAAAATGGCAGGGTATGTAGGATGGCAGGGTATGTAGGATGGCAGGGTGTGTAGGATGGCAGGGTATGTAGGATGGCAGGGTATGTAGGATGGCAGGGTATGTAGGATGGCAGGGTATGTAGGAGGGCAGGGTATGTGGTATGTAGGACGGCAGGGTGTGTAGGACGGCAGAGTATGTAGGATGGCAGGGTATGTAGGATGGCAGGGTATGTAGGATGGCAGGGTATGTAGGATGGCAGGGTATGTAGGATGGCAGGGTGTGTAGGATGGCAGGGTGTGTAGGACGGCAGGGTGTGTAGGACAGCAGGGTGTGTAGGACGGCAGAGTATGTAGGATGGCAGGGTATGTAGGAGGGCAGGGTATGTAGGAGGGCAGGGTATGTAGGATGGCAGGGTGTGTAGGAGGGCAGGGTATGTAGGAGGGCAGGGTATGTAGGAGGGCAGGGTATGTAGGAGGGCAGGGTATGTAGGAGGGCAGGGTATGTAGGAGGGCAGGGTATGTAGGATGGCAGGGTGTGTAGGACGGCAGACAGGAAAGTGAAGCTGGAAGCACTAGATGCAGCTGGGACGGGTAAGCAATCTGGTATCTTGCAGCTGGAGTATAAGATTTGTGAGTCCAATAGCCCCTCGATTAATGCACTGATCTTGGATTAATTGTTGCTGGATTGCAGGCAATAAATAAATACCTAACTGCAGCAAAGTCAAGTAGAAGCTGCTGCAAACTCCTAAAAAGGAGGCGGTAACTAGGTGCTATACTTCCTGAATACTCTGGCGATGTCTAGCTACCTAAGCTGGCCACATAAGGCCTTGGCTGATGATAGAGGTGTTTGTCAGGATACCTTAGTTACACAGCATGCATTAGTTGTCACACCAGGTCCAGGGAAGTACCAATCAAATGGGGGAAGGGAAGGCTTGGGTCTAGGTAAGGGGGAGATGGTGACCCTAGCCCTCACCACCCTAAATAGCTTCCGCACCTATTCGCCGAGCTGGATACCTGACCCTGGCTGACCCTCAAATAGGCCCTAGGTAGGGAGCAGATGGGATGAGCACTTAGTCAACCCACCTAAGCTCTAAAGGAGACAACAAACAAGGGAAGTAAACAAATAATTTATCTCCAGATGACTCAAGGAGAGGAACTGCAAACAGCAAGAAGGTTTGACTACAAGGAGACTGCTTGCACTGAAGACTTGTTAAGGGTAATAGACCTATCACCACCACAAAGTCAGGGGAAATGAGGGTATATAAAGACACCAAGGGAAGTGCTGCTGAAAAACAACTGAAAGGTTGAGGAACGCCGCAGGGTCCTAAAGGGAAAGGGATGAAAACCAAGCAGAGGAGATACGTAGGATAGCAAATACACCAAGCAGGAATAATAGATGGCCAGGGAGCAGTTTGCGAAGGCAAACGCTATGACCATCTATAGTTGGACACCACAGGACTGTCTGTCAGCCGTGGCACACCCGATATACTAGCACAGAGGAAGCCGGACATAAGAGAAGGGTACAAAGCCCAATTTTGGAGCTTGGACAAGTGAGTAGCCATACTACTTCATTATACAAGCCTAAAGCTATGGAGAATAGAGTGATCAGATAGCAAACAAACATGTATCTTGCTCTTCATTTATGTGCCATACGTCTCCCATATACTGTACAGTGTACTGAAATATCAAGCTCTGACAAAGGTTTATCTCTAGGAAAGGATTAGGTATGTTGAAATCAAGCATGCCTAATATCCCCCCATCCTAAACCTGGTGTCGATATACAGCTAGGAGGTCTCCATATTGATCAGGCAATCCTACTGAAAACTGAAATAGATCTATAATACATCGGTCTACAATTTTGGCCCTTTTCTAACAAATACCCAGATGGTCGATCACTGGTGGACACAGACAGAAGAGGCCACTGTGCAATAACAGTACATGAATACTTTGCAGTCCAAAAACTCATCACAATGCATAATTCCACCTGCTTTGGAGGTAGAAATTGGCCTTCTTACCTCTTGGGTTCCTGTGCGGCTGCACAGGATGCACCAATGAAATGGTTGTCTCACAAGGAGATTATTGCACGCATTGCCAACTGTCATGGTGGCGTCAGGAACTGTGGAAACTACAGATTGTTTCACTCTGCCTGCTAACTTCTCTGATGTCTGCAATCAGCCCAGGGAGACGCAGGAGATAAACCACAGATAATGCAGGCTAGCAAGAGTTAATCTCTGCTGGGCTGCTTGTTAGTCTTCTTTGATCACATGCGGTGGGTGATCAGCTACGTTCGCTCCCTACCTATATATGCTGGCTGGACTATTCCAGTAATAATGCCAACTATAGCTTTTCTATACTGGTCTGGTGAGGTATTGTGATTCAGACTTACTGGCGGTTGTTGTGCATTATTACTGTGAACGGTTGTGGCGTTAACATTTGTTGTCTTTTTTGTTGCTACCTTCCTGCTCTTGCTTTTTTCCTTTGTCTCTTACTGTTTATTCCTGTGAGTTAGCAGTGAGTCTGAGTTTTGGTTTTCCCCTGCCTATTTTAATCTGTGTTTCCATCACACTCCTGTCCCTTCCTTCCCTGGGGATGAGTAACAGATTAGATTTTGTCAGGAGAATAGTAAGGCATGGGACTCCGGCGTCTCCACCTTCAGGGGTAATCCAGAGGTCAGGGATAGCCCTAGCATGAGGAACAGTATAGGAACACCCTGTTCGTCACTATCCAGCAGTCACATAATGACGGTTTGCTCCTTGGTCAAAGATCAAACTATACATTTAAGGTTTCGACTGAATACTGGCCTAAAAATTCTGCCACAGAAAGTCAAAAGACTGGCCATTTGTAAGTTGTGGATCATTTGCATCAAATAATGTGATGGATCAATGGACAATAATTGGAAAAGGATGTAAAATTACTAGTTTTGTATTAAATTTATCCCATGGCTAAAACGTCCATGGAAATATATGGTATACTAATCAGAGCTGTGACTTAGAGCTCTGGGACGCTCAAGGCAAAATTTACTGCCTTTAATCTATCATGTGCCATATGTGGAAGAGGAAACTTTCGGCTTTTTGTGGTGTAATGGTGGTGGCGAATGCCTTCTCTGCTCAAATTATGAGAATTTGGCTACAGCTGTGGGTCCATTTATGGCCACAGTCTACCCATCATCTAATAGCTACTTTCAGCAGGAACCCATAAACATGGCATCTCAACTTGGCTCAAAAACCATGACAATAAGTTGAAGCCGTCCAATGGTGCATGTTTGTTGGATGTAAGAGACTGGTGTCCAACCTGGGCCAGTGCAGCCTTTACAAAATTACAAGGACATGCTGAAAATTGTAGTTTTGCATCTGGAAAGCCAGAAGGTGGATGATACTGCGACGCCCCTGGACTAGTCAAGGCGTTACAGGGGACTGCACGCTCCTTATTCTTAGTGCAGGACTCAACCCCTCTTGGTTCTGGGTTCCCAACCTGCAGAACTGCCTCCATCAGCATCCAAAATCCCAATCACACTTCGCACCACACCCTGTCAGGCACACCAGTGGGCTGCTAAGCTGGAATAGAGCCGCCCACCTAGAGGTCAGGAAGGGAGGTGGGAGGTGACAAGTTAGTCTAAAGTAACCCTCGAGCAGTGAGGAGCTAGGAAAGAGTGTGTGGCTCCCAGAGAGGAGAAGATTGGGTTGCAGACGGTGGTCTGGACCCGGAGGAGTCGGAGACGCGGTCGCAGGGTATTGGGACTGGGTACCTGGACTTAGTCTTGGAGGACAGTCGGTAGCTCAAGTACAATAGCCGGTCCGGGACCAAAAGCACATCGGGGTACTGGACCCTAGGTTGGACAGAGGCTTAAAGCAACCCAGCAATTAACCTGCGGAGAATAGGGCCTTTATGGACTGTCCCCACGAAGCTCAGAGATCAGGGGCACTAGCGCAACGAGGGGGATAGGGCTCTCCAACCAAAGCAGCCCACTGAAATCCCAAGCGTGAGCCCCTGAGAGCACAGCTCTTTCACACCAAAAAGTGAGGAGTGGGGCCCGGACAGCTTCAAGCTTACGGGCCACTTGGACAATACTAAAATTCTGTGCACGGAGGCAGGCTCCGGACTATCAGGCAGTGCTGCAGGGGACGGAGACCCGGACGAGCTCCCCCAAGAGGGCAGCGGCACCCAGAGACTTGGTTTACTACGTTGTCAGCGTCTGCTTTCCTTCTGAGTGAGTACCTGATTAACCCCTGCTCCCAACCAGCGAGCCTGCGCTCCCCCCTGCAATCCATCCCACCATCCAGAGTCCCGGGGCCTTCCCTACCTGTGGAGGGTAACGTCATATAGCTGCCCCCATTCCATCACCCCGGGTACTCCCAACAGCAGCGGCGGTACTCGCAGTTACCGCTCACCATGGTTGACGTCACAAACTATCTAATACCCTGTAAATAACGCCCCCATCACATTTTAGAGTGACCCTGAGCCCCCGGGTCTGGAGACCCTCGACCCACAAATAGTAACACCCGAATCCGAGTGGTTCGACCGCTGCTGGGGCGCTACTGCAGGATAGCGAGGGACAGGGGGCTCCAATTCTATCCATCACGTTAGGGGACTCTACACTATCTTTAACCACTGGATTACCCCTATTGGTGGAGATGCCGGAGTCTGGTGTCTTACTATTCTCCTAACCTGAATTAAACTGTCTTCCCACCCTCCAAGGGAAGGAAGGATCAGGAGTGTGATGGCAATACAAACAAAGACAGACAGGGAAAAAATAAAACTCAGACACTCTGCTAACCTACAGAAACAGACAGTACGAAACTAAAGTGAAAAGCAATAGAAGTAAAGCAACAACAAAAGGACAACAAGGCTTATCACCACAACCACTCACAGCAATTAAGTACTACAACAACCAGTAAATCTGGATCACAACACCTCACCAGACCAGTATAGAGATGCTATAGCTGTCACGATTCACCTTTGGCACTGCTCCTTGCAGAGCCATTGGGTTTTGTCTATTGCTCAGTTGTTTGTATTCCCTGGGTCCTTACCGGTGGGCAGGGCTTATTTGGTGCCTTGTTCCGGTAATCGCCTTGCTTTATCTTTGGGCTGGTCCCAGCGGAACTTTACCAGTGATAGTTCTTGGTCTGCAGTGTGCGCTTCTGGTTCCTGTGACTTCGATCTGACCCTCGTCCCGCTTTCCTGACTCCTCTCCCTGTCTACCGCTCTGTCCGTCTTGTCTGTGCTCCCTGACTTCCTGATTCTCCACTTGTCTTGTTCCCTCAGTCCCGCTTCCCCCCCTTTTGTACTTTCGTTCCCCTTTGGCTTCTGACCTCGGCTTGCTCTCTGACTACGGTTCTGCTCCCCACCTGTACATGACGTTACCTCCCGGCTACTGACCTTAGACTTCCACGTGACTCCGGCTCCTCATCCCCCTTTGCACTGACATGACCTCCCAGCTCTGACTTTCGGCGTGTACGACCATTCTGCTACCTCCCCGTCTAGATACTAGTGACATCTAGTGGGCAGACGCCGCATTACACTTAGGACCTCTACATCTTTCCTGTGTACCTGTTCCCCCTGGTGGTAGCATTACAATAGCTGGCATTAATGGAATTGTCCAGCCAGCATAAATAAGAGGAGAGCGAACATGACTGGCTCTCTCATAGCATGTGATCAAAGAAGACTAACAAGCAGACCTGCAGAGATTAACTCTTGCTAGCTTGTCTACAAACTAGAAGTCTGTGGGCCAATACCCAAGTCTGCCTGCGCTGATCATAGACATCTGAGAAGTTAGCAGGCAGAATGCCACAGATCCTGACGCCGAGATGACCGTGGACTCTACGGTCTTAATCCATATTGGCCACCAGTGTGCAATGGATATCCGCCCCGTTGGTGGGTTTCCAATGGAGTTGGACCTAAACCCATAATGTTGAGGGAATCCTGATATGTTCTGGTTTTACATCTTGTGACATTGCAGACAGATAGGACACTAGGACACAAATGAAGCCACTTCTCATGTGCAGATGCACTTTACTATATCCCCAAATTTCCCGTTGGTCGTAGCTAACTTTCACCGACACTCTTAGAAACTTTGGCTCATTAAATCCTTAGTGTGTGACACAGCAATGCGTATGGAGCCTCCGCTCCGGGTGAAAGAACTTTTTTTTCCTGGTAGAATTGTAAAATAATGACAGCCTGAAATGCAAATGTGATGGGTTTTACGATAACAAGCATCTTAAATCTCCAAACTTTCCCCGGGGCTGCGTATTCGGCAGTGGAAGGATTCTTGATGTTGGGGCTGATGGTATTATGTCAAAAGGAGGAGATCGTCTCTGAAAAATGGAGTTAGACAAATACAAAATAACATCACATTGAGAAATTTAGCCAATATTGATCCAGTTATTGATAAAGATTTGTGTGTGCCTGTAGGGGGCAGCAAAGTGCCATTTTCAATGACATGACATAAGAAATTCTTTAGTGTCACTTGGATTTGCTCCATCTAGTAATATACAATGGTGCCCACTGGATAAAGACCTAAAGTGCCCATGAACTGGCTGCACAATTTGGCAGCTCCTATGAACCTTCCTATAATAAGTAATTTGTGACATTACCTGAATGGTGCAGCTGTAGGTGCAGCCTACTGACATTAGTGTTCAGGCACAATTCTCTATAGAGTTTACACATCTTCTTGGCTTTAGCAAAACTGACTCCTATGTACAGTGCCTTGCAAAAGTATTCGGCCCCCTTGATTTTTTTCAACCTTTTCCCACATTTTAGGCTTCAAACATAAAGATAAAAATTAAAATTTTATGGTGAAGAATCAACAAGTGGGACACAATTGTGAAGGTGAACGAAATGTATTGTTTATTTTAAACTTTTTTTTTAAAAAAAAAATAAAATTCAGTCGTGTAATAATATTTGATCCCTTTACTTTCAGTGCAGCAAACTCTCTCCAGAAGTTCATTGATGATCTCTGAATGATCCAATGTTGTCCTAAATGACTGATGATGATAAATCTAATCCATATGTGTGTAATCAAGTCTCCGTATAAATGCCCCTGCTCTGTGATAGTCTCAGTGTTCTGTATAAAGCGCAGAGAACATCATGAAGAGCAAGGAACACAACAGGCAGGTCCGTGATACTGTTGTGGAGAAGTTTAAAGACGGATTTGGTTACAAAAAGATTTCCACAACTTTAAACATCCCAAGAAGCACTGTGCAAGCCATCATATTGAAATGGAAGGAGTATCATACCACTGCAAATCTACCAAGTCTACTCAAAAGTTTCATTTCAAACAAGGAGAAGACTTATCAGAGATGCAGCCAAGAGGCCCATGATCACTCTGGATGAACTGCAGAGATCTACAGCTGAGGTGGGAGAGTCTGTCCATAGGACAACAATCAGTCGTACACTGCACAAATCTGGCCTTTATGGAAGAGTGGCAAGAAGAAAGCCATTTCTCAAAGATATCCATAAAAAGTGTTGTTTAAAGTTTGCCAGAAGCCACCAGGGAGACACCAAACATGTGGAAGAAGGTGCTCTGGTCAGATGAAACAAAATCGAACTTTTTGGGCACAATGACAAACGATATGTTTGGCGTAAAAGCAACACAGCTCATCACCCTGAACACACCATTCCCACTGTCAAACATGGTGGTGGCAGCATCGTGGTTTGGGCCTGCTTTGCTTCAGCAGGGACAGGGAAGATGGTAAAAATTCATGGGAAGATGGATGGAGCCAAATACAGGATCATTCTTGAAGAAAACCTGTTGGAGTTTGCAAAAGACCTGAGACTGGGACGGAGATTTGTTTTCCAACAAGACAATGATCCCAAACAAAGCAAAATCTACAATGGAATGGTTCACAAATAAACGTATCCAGGTGTTAGAATGGCCAAGTCACAGTCCAGACCTGAACCCAATCGAGAATCTGTGGAAAGAGCTGAAAACTGCTATTCACAAACGCCTCCATCCAACCTCACTCAGCTCCAGCTGTTTACAAAGGAAGAATGGGCAAGAATTTCAGTCTCTGGATGTGCAAAACTGAAAGAGACATACCCCAAGAGACTGCAGCTGTAATCGCAGCAAAAGAGGGAGCTACAAAGTATTAACTTAAAGGGGACGAATAATATTGCACGCCCCAATTTTCAGGGTTTTTTTTTTTTAAAAAAGTTTAAAATAAGAAATAAATTTCGTTCACCTTCACAATTGTGTCCACTTGTTGTTGATTCTTCACCAGAACATTACAATGTTTATCTTTCTGTTTGAAGCCTGAAATGTGGGAAAAGGTTGAATAAATCAAGGGGCCTGAATATTTTCGCAAGGCATTGTATATGTATTCGATTTATGGAGATGTATAAACTGTCAAATCTTATGTCATGGGTAAATCCATACATGTAAACACATCAGTCTCTTTTCTTACACAACGTCATGTAATTTGTAGGGTAGTATTGGCCGATCCGGCTGAAAATGACATTAATATGGACTAAACAGATCATAAAATGGCCTTATATATTGGTAAACTAAGCAAGCCACTAACTTCCTACATATTCCCTTCTGCAGGCAGCGGCTTTATGGTGCAGAATCCTGGCATTGATCTACAGGCAGATTCCAAAGAGTTCACACATTGCATTATCATAATTGGCCTACAGGACCTCATTTTTTGGGGGGTCATTTTTTGCTTTTATTTTCATCCAAATATGTATTGGACCAATAATGTCAATTCTCTTGAGATGTGAAAATGTAATTTAATCTAATGTAATCTAGTCTAATCTGCTCTCATCTAACCTAATTCAGTTTAGTTTATTATAATCCAATCTGATTTGATTTATTCTAATTTGATCTAATCTAAGCTGCTATGAAGCCATGGAGCGTAATCTAATCTGATTTAATCTAATCTGACATAATCTGGTATGGTGTTGTGCCGCCCCCATGCCAGCAGCCAGCACTGCTCTGATCCGGGCCTTCTGTGGGTGGCTCGAGGGTCTCCGGACCCTTCAACTAAAAGGGGTTGTGGATCAGGAACGTATATGTACGTTATGAGTTCGTGACGCCACCCACGGTGTGTGGTGAAGTGGGACACCACCGCTGCTGTTGCGGGGCACCCGGGGGTGATGTTGTGCAGCAAGCTGTTAACCCCTCCGTGGGCAGGGATGGTGCCCCCGGGACCCGATGGTGCAGATGCAGGGAAAGTGACGGTCGCAGGGAGTGTCGGTGTACTCACTTTTGGCAAATAACACACACGAGTCTCTGGTAAACCAAGGTGGTGGTGGCCGGTGCCACGGCCAGATGTACTCGGGGTCCCACACCCGGCTGGTGGTCTCTATCCTTTCCCTGCACTGTTTTCTTAGTGTATGACTTCCCTGTGTGTAACGTAGGAGTCCGCTCCCGGCTGGATGTGGCCTAAGGAGCCGTTCCCGCAGACGCAGGCCTGTGGGATCTCTGGGCCTTAGCGGTGACCACTTATCCCCTATCGGTGGGCTGTTGTCTTCTATGAGGGACTTTGGGTGGGACAGAACCTCTAGTCCTGGCCTCAATCGGTTAATTAACCGGTCCAGTCGGTTCTGGTTTCCGGCTTCAGGGTCCGAGTACCCCCCTTTGTGCTACGGTTTCTGGGTCGGTTCCCCGTGTCGGTACCGGCGGGCTACAACCCTGGCCCGGTCCACCTCGGTTCCACCGAGCTGTCTTCCCGTCTCCTGCTGACAGAGACCACGTCTGCCTCATAGCCAAGGCACCAGGGCTCCTAGCCGGGCACCTTCAAATTGAACTCTCTTTCCTCCTGCTGGGACTACACCTAGCCCCAGCTCCTCTCAACTTGAACTTCAAACAGAAACTGCTTTACTTTCCCGCCCTGGGCTATCTAAACCCCTGGGTGGGCGTGTACCAACCGCCTAGCCACGCCCACTGGTGTGTCTATCTGTCCCTAAGGGGGGGTGACTAGGGTTTAATGGTTGGCTGCTGTTCCTAAATGTGGGAGTGATGTTATGCAGGGGCCTATTTGTGACTACCTGAATTCTCCAGGGCATCACAGTGTAATCTAATCTAGTCTAATCTAGTGTGATCCTAAATTATTTTATCAGATTTAATCTAATCTGATCTAATCTAGTATAATATCTAATCCAATATGATCTATTTGAATGTGATCTAATCAAATCTTCTCTAGTCTATTCTGATTTCATGTGATCTAATTTAATGTGTTGTAGTCTAATAAAATCTAATCTGTTCTGTGTAAACCAATCTGACCTAATCTACTGTATTATTATCTGATCCAGACTAATATAATCTGATCTAATATAATGTGATATCATTTAATCTGATATGTTCTAATCTAATGTAATTAATACTGTACTAATATAATCTGATTTTGTCAAATTCAGTCAGATATGGGGTACTCTATTCTCATTTAGTCTAGTGTAATTTGATCTGATTTAATCTAATCTAATCTAATCTACTACAATTTAATCCAGTGTCATCCAATCTAATTCAACTCTATATATTTAATAAAGTTTAATTATTGATAAGCGAGCACTACCATGCTCCGGTGTTCGGTGTCACGGGTGTGTTATGGGTGACAGACAGTCATGTGGTTTCTGGCAATAGAAGGTGACAGTGTCTGGCTGCACAGAATGCTCCCTGACTTTCTATTGTTCCTGCCGTCAGTAGTCATTGGTATAGGTAGCTTTACTGCTGGGTTTTCATCTCTGCCCCTTTTGCACCCAGCAGGATCTTGACTTCCATCCAGCTGCTAATTATCAGTATTCTCTTGGTGCTAAAATACCCCTTCCTTCACTGGATTGATGCTGGTGATATTATTCAGTTCATTCTAGCTCTGGGTGCAAGCAGGTGGCTTGTACTTCTCTGTGGTTTCATTGCTGAAGCTTACTGAATTCCTGCCTGAGTCATCTGTGGATAAGTAGATCATGTATTTTCCCCCCTGTGTATCCTCCTTATGTCTTCCTTTAACATTCATTGGGGTTGACTAAGAGCTCATCCCATCCGTTCCCCAATTTAGAGTCCAGCACTAGGGATACCTAGGGTCAAGTATCCTGCTCGGCGCATAGGTATGGAACCTATCTAGGGTGGTTTGGTCAGGGGTCCCCTTCCCTTTTGCCTGCTCGCTTGGTACTTACTCTGTACCTAGCGTGACTTTCGGTTCTCAAAACAAGCAGGTTGGATGCTCGGATGGGCGCGACTTGTGTACTGAGTATAATGGAAGTCAATGGGGAACTCGAGCCTTTTTCTTGAAGATCTTCTGGAAAAATGTTCTAACTGCTCGTTTCAAGTACGGAGCACCTGAGCATGGTAGTGCTCGCTCATCTCACTACTGACGAGTACTGAGCACCTGAGCATGGTAGTGCCCATTCATCACTAGTTACGAGTACTGGGCACCCGAGCATGGTAGTGCCCATTCATCACTAGTTACGAGTACTGGGCACCCGAGCATGGTAGTGCCCGTTCATCACTAGTTACAAGTACCAAGCACCCGAGCATGGTAGTGCCCGCTCATCACTAGTTACGAGTACCGAGCACCTGAGCATGGTAGTGCTCACTCATCACTAGTTACAAGTACCAAGCACCCGAGCATGGTAGTGCCCACTCATCACTAGTTACCAGTACTGAGCACCTGAGCATGGTAGTGCTCACTCATCACTAGTTACCAGTACTGAGCACCTGAGCATGGTAGTGCCCGCTCATCACTAGTTACCAGTACAGAGCACCCAAGCATGGTAGTGCCCGCTCATCACTAGTTACAAATACCAAGCACCCGAGCATGGTAGTGCCCGCTCATCACTAGTTATGAGTACTGAGCACCCGAGCATGGTAGTGCTCGCTCATCACTAGTTACGAGTACAGAGCACCTGAGCATGGTAATGCCCGCTCATCACTAGTTACCAGTACTGAGCACCTGAGCATGGTAGTGCCCGCTCATCACTAGTTACGAGTACAGAGCACCTGAGCATGGTAATGCCCGCTCATCACTAGTTACCAGTACTGGGCACCTGAGCATGGTAGTGCCCGCTCATCACTAGTTAGGAGTACCGGGCACCTGAGCATGGTAGTGCCCGCTCATCACTACATATAATCCGTCATTAATCTGATCTAATCTAATGTTATCTAATCTAATGTTATCTAATCTAATGTAATCTAATGTAATCTGACATAGTGTAACAGAATCTAATCTTTTTTTTTTCACAGCATTCCCAACTTCACGTGAACTCAGTCATAATCTGGATCAGATTTGGCTCCGTGTAGCCGGCCTCTTATGAGTTTAAAGCCTCCACCTATCGCGATTCCGCCATATTGATTATTCATAAGACAACAATGTTCCTCCCTTTTTACATATTTCTTTGTTCTTGTAACAGTTGATCAGACGCCGTCCGCCGAGTCATTAGGAGAAGGATTATTGATTATGTGTATTGATTATATTGGCCGCCCGCAGTCACACATATTCATTGATCCTACTTAGTGCGCTGTATAGCGGAGTGCGGTCAGTTTGGCATTTAGCAATTATTGTAATCTTATTTAAATACTACTTCATATGTCACCTTTACACACGGGGCCCGGATGCATGTGAGCAACATTCTTATGAGGATTTTATTATCATCTCGAGAGCCGAGTGGGAATTCATTGCATTTATTATTGAGGAGTAAACATTAAAATTTACATGAATTATTTACTATATGTTCACTGAAGAATGATTTGTGTCATGCAGAGGGGCCCCATCATAAACTGCTAGAGCCGTATCCCCCCTATAATAATACCCGCTGGCTAGAGCGACCCCATCCATGCCCCCTATTATGTAGAACAAACAGAACACCACAAGGTGGACCTCATTAAATACATCTCCTTTTTACACACCTCCGCATTCTGCTGTTACTCTGCAATTCCTCCTGGAAATGTAAATTAATCACCAGGTATTACCAACTGGGGGGGTCCCTCCACACTGTATATGTCTTGGGATATACTCCTTCGATGAGAGAGATTGGAAATACCCAGATAGCAAATAAGTATTTTATTTCCAGGAAGAACAAAAGAGGAACAGCCGAGCATAGCGATAAAAGGAAAGTGTTAGAGAGTTATTGTTTTGCAGGGAATTCAACCACTTGGTAAAAGAAACATGTCAGAAGGGATAACAGGTCCTTAAAGGGGGTAGTGACAGGAAAATTTCTTCATTATCAATCAATTTAGATGGAGACATCTGCTCTTGTTGAAGATTTTATTCTCATATATGAGGAGACAGCTCAAAATCACCTTAAAGGATCAATATGCAAAAGTGTCTGTCCCTCCCAGGCTACATTTGCTTTTATAGCCATACATTCAAAGGAGAAGCTGCAAAAAAAATCAAATATCATAAATCTGGTAATTTCCATGCCCATCAGATAGCGGAACTTGTCCTTTTGATATAAAAAAGTAGATTGCATAACTCACCCAGACTTCTGCTATATTATCAAAGAAATAAAAGCATACATAATTGAGTAGATGCAAAATAATGAATATAAATAATTAAGATTACCTATCATCTTCTAGGATCAATATGAAAGAGTGTCTGCCCCTCCTAGGGTTACATTTGGTTTTATAGTCATAAAGGGGTTAGTGACAGGAGAATTTCTTATTCGTCAATCAAGGTAGCCGGAGATATCTGCTCTCATTAAAGATTGTATTCTCATATATGAGACAGCTCAAAATCACCTTCAAAAATCAATATGCAATAGAGTCCCTCTCCCAGGGTTACATTTGCTTTTATAGCCATATATTCAAAGGAGATGCTGCAAAAAAATCAAGTATCATAAGTCTGGTAGTTTCCATGCTCACCAGATAACGGAACTTGTCCTTTATATACCAATCCATTTTAGAAAAGTAGATTGCATATCTTACCCAGACTTCCACTATATTATCAATGACAAAAAAGTATACATAAATAAGTAGATACAAAATAATAAATATAGACAATTAAGATTACTTATCATCTTCAAGGATCAATATGCAAGAGTGTCTGCCCCTCCCAGGGTTACATTTGCTTTTATAGCCAGAAAGGGGGTAGTGACAGGAGAATTTCTTATTCATCAATCAAGGTAGCTGGAGACATCTGCTCTTATTGAAGATTTTATTCTCATATATGAGGAAACAGCTCACAATCACCTTCAATGATCAATATGCAAGTGTGTCTGTCCCTCCCAGGGTTACATTTGCTTTCATAGCCATACATTCAAAGGAGAAGCTGCAAAAAAAATCAAGTATCATAAGTCTGGTAGTTTCTATGCCCCCCAGATAACGGAACTTGTCCTTTTGATACCAATCTATTTTAGAAAAGTACATTGCATATCTCACCTAATCTTCCGCTATATTATCAAAGAAAAAAGCATATATAAATGAGTAGATACAAAATAATGAATATAGACAATTAAGATTACTTATTATCTTCTAGGATCAATATGCAAGAGTGTCTGCCCCTCCCAGGGTTACATTTGCCTTTATAGTCATAAAGGGGGTTGTGACAGGAGAATTTCTTATTCATCAATCAAGGTAGCCGGAGACATCTGTGTCATGCTGTACAAAGGGCTAGTAAGACATAGTACAGTATATTTACCACAAGGTGGCAGCAGAGTAGTTAAAGAGAGTCAAAGTAAGATTGTAACAGAAAGGCAGCTGAAGTACAGCAGAGTAACGTCAGCAGGCAGTTAACAGGCAAACCACCAGGGGGCAATAGAGTAGTCAGGGTCTAGCCAGGAAAGTCAAGTCACTGCAAAGGGAGGATCAAAATCAAGTCAGAAAACAGAACAGAGTTGGAAGCCAGGAGATCAGGTATGCAGAGGGAAATACAAACAACTGACAGAAGTAGCAAGCCAGGGACTGGGATAGATGGACGAATGGGGGAGAGTACAGGTCAGGGCACGGTAACAAGGAGTCAGCTCAAACAGGAAATCTCACCAGAGCCAGTCACAGGCTGCAGAGCAAAACTATAACCAGCACTGGCATCCTGCTGCAGAGACCAGATATAGTGTCTGCTGAAACCAGAACGAAGCTGATGGGAGTTAACCCCTGACATGACCAGGCCGGGTCTGGGAAACTCTGGAGCAGAGAATACCAGTCCTGGATCATGACAATCTGCTCTTGTTGCAGATTTTATTCTCATATATAAGGAGATAGCTAAAAATCACCTTCAAGGATCAATATGCAATAGTGTCTGCCCCTCCCAGGGTTACATTTGCTTTCATAGCCATACATCAAAGGGAAAGCTACATAAAAATCAAGTATCATAAGTTTGGTAGTTTCCATGCCCACCAGATAACGGAACTTCTATAATCATTGTCCATATAATCCTATTTAAATTAAATACCAAACAATGTTTTCTTTATAGAAATCTTTAGAAAATTTATTTAAATGCGATTTAGTAAAAAGTTTTTTTCAGGGACACAAAGAAAGTGCAACACATAGTACAAAAATGTGCTTAAAAACATGTGCAAAGCCAGTCAGGGAAGTGTGTCAGTACAGAACAGGCTGAGATAGGTACATGGCACAGCCCACAGAAACAACATAGCTGCAGTGTATTAGTATGTCAGTTCCACATAATACAGTTAACAGCGCACTGAGGTACATTAAATAACAATCAAACAAAATATCATGTCATAACCATACACTGTGAACTTATAAAGACCCATGCAGAATATAAGAATCACCATGCATGCTGTCCTATGAGCATGGAACAGGACTCAAATGATTATAATACAAGGCTGTCCTGTGAGCATGAGCCATCGCTCAAATATGTGCAATGCAAAAGAGACCGTCCTTTCAGCAAGGAGGATGGCAAAGATCCAAAGTATGTAAAGGTACTATGACCCACCAGGAACACTCCTGTGTTCAAGCCTGACACACCACCCTGCACCTCAACGCGTTTCGCTTATCGCTTCTTCGGGAGGTGCAGAGGTGACATCCAAGGCTGCTTATATCCTTATCGGGATTTTTACTAAATCGCATTTAAATAAATTTTCTAAAGATTTCTATAAAGAAAACATTGTTTGGTATTTAATTTAAATAGGATTATATGGACAATGATTATGGAGCTTCTATGTAGGTTGTTCTGTTGCTAATGGGGAACCTCCATGCTATATGCTACATGGTTACTATGGACCTAGTTATTCAATTTTTCTTCAGATAACGGAACTTGTCTTTTTGATACCAATCTATTTTAGAAAAGTACATTGCATATCTCACCCAGTCTTCTGCTATATTATCAAAGAAAAAAAGCATACAAAAATAGATACAAAATAATGAATATAGACAATTAAGATAACTTATAATATTCAGCTATTAAAAACTAATGCGAGACTAAAAATTCCTATAAACAGTTGTCAGAATATAAAAAAAGTTATAAAAGAAGAGACAATGGAATAACTTAAAAAAAATAAAATAACCATAACTTGGCCCATTTGTGCAGCTTTCTTAAAGTTCCTGATGACCCCAAAAAAAGGGGTTTAACCATTGATTTACAGGTTAACCCCTATTACAGGCGCTGGGGATACAGGTTTCTTCCTTCTGGAGGATGGGGATTTTGCAGCACAATTGGAAGGAGCGTTGGCACATGGAGGACACTTCTCCTTTAATATTGGTTGGTAATTAATTTTACCATTAATTAGGAAATTAAGAAAGTTTGCTCATCCTGATCTTGCTGTTTCATAAATCAAATGCCAAAGTGTCTAGTGAAGACAGACACAGATGGAAAAGAATATACAAGGCATAGGGTCACGGTGGGGTGGCAGAGAGGAAAATTTTAAAAATGTATTATTCTAATGCAGGTTCCTATGCCATTGGGCGCCTATAGAAATCGCCGAGAGCCATGTATTGACTGCCAATGGGGGCTGTCACTTATAATTGCGCTAAAAGTTAGTAGCGGAAATCCCCAACCCCTGACCCATAGGGCGAAAAGATTCGGCGTCAGCTGGAATTTGGGAGAAAACATTTCGTTCACGACTTCTATTTGGTTCCTTTGAGAAGCAGATGACGGTGGCGCTCGGCGTTAAGCGCTATATGGCCGTTATAATTATCCCGCGTTATTGAAAATATATTGTTTTAATATCATCTGACACAATGTAAACAGCTGCATCTTAGGCAAATAATGAGGTTTCCATGGAAACTTTTATGTTTCAAAAAAAGATAATCGTTATGTTTTTCCTCCATGTACAACACAGCAACAAGCGAAATATCAGGACGCCGCAGCCATAGTGCGGTCAGAGCTGCCGGGGGGCCACTGATTTCATACAATACGGACGTCTCTGGGGGCATTTTGTCTTCATTTACTTAAATGAATATATTTTTGAGTAAAAATCATTTTATTAAAACATTTTTTGCAACATTGTCCTTTTTTTTAGCCTCTGTGTTACTGAAGGGGTCAACTGAGACACCTTCAGTGAGCTCGTTCTGACAGAGAGTGTATAACTCTTATCTTCCTTCTTCTCACCTCCTGTCAGCCATATTATTAAAACATTTTTTGCAACATTGTCCTTTTTTTAGCCTCTGTGTTACTGAAGGTGTCAACTGAGACACCTTCAGTGAGCTTGTTGTGATGGAGAGTGTATAACTCGTATCTTCCTTCTACTTAGCTCCTCTAAACCATGAACTAAACGTGAGAATCAGCTGAGGAACTCAAAAGATGGAAGATAAGTGTTATATAAAACTTCGGTCACAACGAGCTTACTGACAGATGTTTAGTTAGCTCATTTTGCATCTAGTAATAGACACAAAGAGGTTATGAAAGGCAAATTTTGCAACATTTTTAATTTAAATTTTAATTTTTAAAAACGGACACCAGGCATCTCTGGTTTTATACTTTGGAGCTCATCCCAGCACATGAAAGGTTAAAACCGCTGCTCAGGACGTGAAACATTTCTCTTTTCCAAGATATCATTATGTAGCCAATAATAATCTATCGATCTCTCATATTACTCAAACAGCAGTCAAGGTTAGATCAGGACTCCAGAATGTAATCACTATAGAAACTCGCACCGGAAAAAGAGATCTTAGGAGCATTACTCGTACATAGGGGCAGTATTATAGTAGTTATATTCTTGTACATAGGGACAGTATTATAGTAGCTATATTCTTGTACATAGGGAACAGTATTGTAGTAGTTATATTCTTGTACATAGGGGCAGTATTATAGTAGTTATATTCTTGTACATAGAGGGCAGTATTATAGTAGTTATATTCTTGTACATAGGGGGCAGTATTATAGTAGTTATATTCTTGTACATAGGGGCAGTATTATAGTAGTTATATTCTTGTACATAGGGAACAGTATTATAGTAGTTATATTCTTGTACATAGGAGCAATATTATAGTAGTTATATTCTTGTACATAGCAGTATTATAGTAGTTATATTCTTGTACATAGGGGCAGTATTATAGTAGTTATATTCTTGTACTTAGGGGCAGTATTATAGTAGTTATATTCTTGTACATAGCAGTATTATAGCAGTTATATTCTTGTACATAGGGGCAGTATTATAGTAGTTATATTCTTGTACATAGCAGTATTATAGCAGTTATATTCTTGTACATAGGAGCAGTATTATAGTAGTTATATTCTTGTACATAGGAGCAATATTATAGTAGTTATATTCTTGTACATAGCAGTATTATAGTAGTTATATTCTTGTACATAGGGGCAGTATTATAGTAGTTATATTCTTGTACTTAGGGGCAGTATTATAGTAGTTATATTCTTGTACATAGCAGTATTATAGCAGTTATATTCTTGTACATAGGGGCAGTATTATAGTGGTTATATTCTTGTACATAGGAGCAGTATTATAGTAGTTATATTCTTGTACATAGGGGCAGTATTATAGCAGTTATATTCTTGTACATAGGGGCAGTATTATAGTAGTTATATTCTTGTACATAGGAGCAGTATTATAGTAGTTATATTCTTGTACATAGGGACAGTATTATAGCAGTTATATTCTTGTACATAGGGGCAGTATTATAGTAGTTATATTCTTGTACATAGGAGGCAGTATTATAGTAGTTATGTTCTTGTACATAGGGGCAGTATTATAGTAGTTATATTCTTGTACATAGGAGCAGTATTATAGTAGTTATATTCTTGTACATAGGGACAGTATTATAGCAGTTATATTCTTGTACATAGGGGCAGTATTATAGTAGTTATATTCTTGTACATAGGAGGCAGTATTATAGTAGTTATGTTCTTGTACATAGGGGCAGTATTATAGTAGTTATATTCTTGTACATAGGAGCAGTATTATAGTAGTTATATTCTTGTACATAGGGACAGTATTATAGCAGTTATATTCTTGTACATAGGGGCAGTATTATAGTAGTTATATTCTTGTACATAGGAGGCAGTATTATAGTAGTGTGATAACATGCTCGGGGATCGCCTTTGTTGGGTGCAAAGGGCACGTATTCACTTCAGGCAGACAGCCGAATTCAAGGTGTAACTGACGCTTGGTCAGGTTTATTGCAGTGAAGCATAAACAAAAGAAAAACACCAACAAAATAAATCCTTGCCTGTCCGGCGCTAACTATACACGGTGATATCCTGACTACCAACTGGAGGGCTTCTCCCTTCCAGCTAAACCATACAGACATCAGGCACTGCTCTACCTTACAAGTGTCTCCTACACAGACAGGCGTTCTGTGTTGCCCAGATGGAGACCCTCCCCCAACTTCTCAGACTCCTTTTACATCAGTCCTTCACCTCCCATTAATCCATTAGCAGCCAGGTGATCCTGACCAGGCTAAGTCACATAGGACCGTTACCGGGGTGAGATATACCTGCCCTCATCCACTAATCCCACATGAGTCTCACATATCCCCCCCCTCTGCTCAGACCACCTCGGCTGAGAAACGGCACCCACAAAACAGTGCACACGAGACAGGGCGTCAGCATTCCCCATCCGCACCCCCGGGCGGTGCTCCACTGTAAAACGGTAGGCCTGAAGTGCAAGGAACCACCGGGTCACTCGGCCATTCCGTTCCCTATTCAAGTGCATCCACTTGAGAGGGGCATGGTCAGTGATCAGCCGGAACTTCCTTCCAATCAAGTAATATTTAAGGGACTCTAGAGCCCACTTAATGGCTAAGCATTCCTTTTCCACTATGGCATAGTTGCGTTCATGCTTATTAAGTTTCCGACTAAGATAAAGGACTGGATGTTCCTCTCCGTCCTTCAGTTGTGACAATACAGCCCCTATACCGGCATCAGAAGCGCCGGTTGGACCACGAACTCGCTGCGGAAGTCAGGAGTCATTAGCACAGGTTGAGAGCCAAGAGCTAGTTTTAAGTTATGGAAGGCTTCTTCGGCTGCCGAGGTCCATTTGATCATGACAGAGTCTTTCCCTTTGGTAAGATCCGTCAGGGGAACAGCGGTAGCCGCAAAATTGGGAATGAACCGTCGGTAATAGCCGGCTATTCCCAAAAAAGCTCTCACCTGCTTCTTGTTGACTGGTTGTGGCCAGCTCTGAATGGCTTGTATCTTGTCAATCTGGGGTTTAACAATTCCCCTCCCAATTACATATCCCAAATACCGGGCTTCTTCCAGCCCGATATGACATTTCTTGGGGTTTGCTGTTAGACCCGCCTCCCGCAGGTCCTCAATCACGGCCTGTAGTTTCTGGAGGTGCGTCTCCCAGTCCAGGCTGTATATGACTGTCATCCAAATACGCAGAAGCATACTGCCTATGGGGCCTCAGGACTCGGTCCATCAACCTTTGAAAGGTTGCCGGCGCCCCGTGTAGTCCAAACGGCATATACACATACTGGTATAAACCTTCCGGTGTAGAAAACGCAGTTTTCTCTTTCGCGGCCTCCGTTAGCGGGATCTGCCAATAGCCCTTCGTTAAGTCTAGGGTCGTGATATACTGGGCTTTTCCAAGCCGATCTATTAATTCATCGACCCGTGGCATAGGGTAGGCGTCAAATTTGGAGACCGCATTTAGTCTCCTGAAGTCATTGCAGAATCGAATGGAGCCGTCTGGTTTCGGTATTAACACAATCGGACTCGACCAGGCACTATGCGATTCCTCGATTACACCTAACTCTAACATTGTCTTCACTTCTCGGGAGACAGCTTCCCGCCGAGCTTCCGGTATTCTGTAGGGTTTTACCTGAACTGTTACTCCAGGCTCTGTTATGATGTCATGTTTAATGAGAGTGGTCTGCCTGGGCTTTTCCGAGAAAAACTCGTGATTGTTGATTACAAACTGCTTGACGTCTGTCTTTTGCCGCTCCGACAGAGTCTCCGCAGTCCCGACATCCGGTATGGTCTGCTTGCAGACCGGAAGGGCCAGACCTGCTGACAGAGCTGGACGGTCCTTCCAGGGTTTTATCAGATTCACGTGATAAATCTGTTCAGGCTTCCTTTTACCAGCCTGGTACACTTTGTAGTTTACCTCACCCACCCGTTCCATAATTTCAAAGGGGCCTTGCCACTTTGCCAGAAATTTGCTTTCTGCCGTGGGGACCAGGATCAACACCCTATCTCCGGGTGCAAAAGTACGGATCTTGGCCTCCCTATCATAAATCCTTTTCTGTGCTCCTTGAGCCTGTATCATATGCTCTTTAATGATAGGCATCACAGCCGCAATACGGTCCTGCATTTGGGTTACATGGTCTATTACGCTTTTGAACGGGGTGACCTGTCCCTCCCAGGTTTTTTTAGTGACATCTAACAGTCCACGGGGACGTCGGGCGTACAGAAGCTCGAAAGGAGAGAACCCGGTGGAAGACTGGGGCACCTCCCGGATGGCAAAAAGCAAATACGGGAGTAAGTAGTCCCAGTTCTTCCCGTCCTTGTCTATCGCCTTACGGAGCATCTGTTTCAAGGTTTTGTTAAACCGTTCGACCAGTCCATCCGTTTGAGGGTGATACACGGAGGTGCGTAACTGTGCTATTTGTAACAGCCTGCAGAGTTCTTTCATTACTTTGGACATAAAAGGGGGTTCCTTGGTCTGTGAGTATTTGTTTTGGGACACCAACCCGACTAAACACATGGACCAGCTCCTTGGCAATGGTCTTGGTGGCCGTGTTACGCAAAGGGATGGCCTCGGGGTAACGAGTGGCATAATCCAAGATGACAAGGATGTGCTGGTGTCCTCGTGCAGACTTGGGGAGGGGTCCAACTAAATCCATCCCAATTCTCTCAAATGGGATCTCGATGATAGGCAGAGGTACTAAGGGGCTACAGAAACGGGGCCTAGGTGCAGAGAATTGGCAGTCGGGACAAGACTCACAATAGGTGCGAATATCGTGATGCATGCCTGGCCAAACAAAACAGTGTAATATCCTTTCGGTAGTTTTCTGGACCCCCAGGTGTCCCCCCCCATCACGTGTCCGTGTGCCAGGTCCAGCACTCTCCGCCTGTAGGCTCTCGGCACAACCAATCGTTGTACTGTGTCATCCCCCTTCTTCTCTATCTGATAGAGAAAGTCATTCTCCAGTGCCATGTAGGGGTAAGACAGCCTAGTACCTGCATCCACCTGCACCCCGTTTATCATTTTAACATTTTTGATAGCCTGAGAAAGGGTAGGATCTCTCATTTGCTCACTTTGGAAGTCATCTTTCTGGACATCCGAATTCAGCCAAGAGGAAGGGGGACAGCCTCCAGTGTCCGCCTCTGCCCCGGGTTCATCAGAATCACCTGCCAGAACTGAAAAGGGGAACTGGGGGTTATTTTCAGCGGATTCCTCCTCTGAACCCTCTTGTGGGGCATCCTCTAGTGGCTCCGGGCCCACACAAGGTGTGGGAGAAGGATCATCTGTGCGGCTACCCTGGGGTACTAATTGGTTCTCCCACAACTGCCAAAAGTGGGGAAAATCCCTGCCCAAAATGACATCATGTAATAACTCTGGGACTAGTCCCACCTGATGATGCACAGACCCATAGGGCGTAGTAATGCAGGAGACCGTTGTGAGGTACGAGCAGGTGTCTCCATGCACACATGTCACAGAAAATTTATCTGACGGTCCCATCGGGACTGCCACCAGACTGGCCTTTACCAGAGTCACCACACTCCCCGAGTCCAACAGCGCAACAACAGTATTGCCATCAATGGACACTTCACACAGGTGTTTTTTCATATTGCCTTGACATGCAGCAACACACACTACCCGTGCAACCATAGCCCTGCGTTTTTCAAAGACCGTGACATCGCACTGCATCGGTTCTGCAGTTAGTGGGCAGTTCGCAGCAATGTGGCCCACCTCCTGGCAGCGGAAACACCTCACGGGCCCCTTGCTAAGACCATAGTTTGGCACCTTAGCCCTCACAGGGCCAGCAGTCCTGTTTTCCTCCTCCACTGCCTTAGGATATTTTCCTCCTCCCCATGACCCTGGAACAGTCTTACCAGATCCTCGTCGAGAAGGGGAAGAGGGAGGATGTGTAGCATCGTCCATAAGTCCTTCTGCCAAGGAATAATGCTCCACTAGATCCACTAGCTGATCCGCTGTCGTGGGGTTTCCATGGCTTATCCACTTTCTCAGAGATGGCGGTAGAGCTCTTAGGTACTTCTCGAGGACAATTCTTTGTATCATCTCTGGCGCTGTCAAAACCTCGGGCTGTAGCCATTTCTTGGTCAAGTGAATAAGGTCGAACATCTGTGACCGTGGTGGTTTATCGGGCTGATAAGTCCATTGGTGAACTCTCTGTGCTCGCACGGCCGTCGTCACTCCCAGCCGAGCAAGGATCTCGGCTTTTAGTTTATCAAAGTCATGCGCTGCTTCAGGCTCGAGATCAAAGTAGGCCTTTTGGGCTTCACCTGCCAAAAACGGGGCAAGCAAGCCGGCCCATCGCTCCTTTGGCCACTTTTCCCGCTCCGCCGTCCGTTCAAACGTGGTCAGGTAAGCTTCCACATCATCCTCTGTGGTCAGTTTCTGCCAGTACCGACTCACATGAATCACCCTCTGGTCAGCCTCCACATTACTCTCAGGTACGGTCGCCAGACGCTGCATCACCTGCTGCAAAAGTTGGCGGTCTCTAACCGTCGATTCCACCAGTTCCTTCAACTGTGCCGACATCAAGCGATTAGCTTCTTGCTGCACAGCTGCGGATTATACCAGCGCTTTCACCACGTCATCCATTATGATGCGCTTTAACGTGCTGCCCGCATTCTCCACCACAATGTGATAATACGCTCCGGGATCGCCTTTGCTGGGTTCAAAGGGCACGTATTCACCTCAGGCAGACAGCCGAATTCAAGGTGTAACTGACGCTTGGTCAGGTTTATTGCAGTGAAGCATAAACAAAAGAAAAACACCAACAAAATAAATCCTTGCCTGTCCGGCGCTACCTATACACGGTGAAATCCTGACTACCAACTGGAGGGCTTCTCCCTTCCAGCTAAACCATACAGACATCAGGCACTGCTCTACCTTACAAGTGTCTCCTACACAGACAGGCTAAGGCTATGTGTGCACGTTCCGTAAATACATGCAGTTACGCTGCGCTTTGTACTACTGCCGAAGCGCTGCGTAAAAAGAAGTGACATGTCACTTCTTCCGTGCGCTTTGCCGGCAGCTCCTGCTCTGTCTATGGGAGGAGCTGCAGGCAGAGCGCATGGAATCGGCTTCACTACGGACATTTCTGCAGCGATTTAAAGCGCACATGTGCTCTTCAGATCGCTGCAGAAATTTCTGCAGTGAACTGTACGCAACGTGTGCACATAGCCTTACTGTGTTGCCTGCTGGTGCAGCCTCCCCCAACTTCTCAGACTCCTTTTACATCAGTCCTTCACCTCCCATTAATCCATTAGCAGCCAGGTGATCCTAACCAGGCTAAGTCACATAGGACCGATACCGGGGTGAGATATACCTGCCCTCATCCACTAATCCCACATGAGTCTCACAGTAGTAATATTCTTGTACATAGGGCAGTATTAGAGTAGTTATATTCTTGCACATAGGGGCAGTATTATAGTAGTTATATTCTTGTACATGGGGCAGTATTATAGTAGTTATATTCTTGTACATGGGGCAGTATTATAGTACGTATATTCTTGTACATAGGGGCAGTATTATAGTAGTTATATTCTTGTACATGGGGCAGTATTATAGTACGTATATTCTTGTACATAGGGGCAGTATTATAGTAGTTATATTCTTGTACATAGGGGCAGTATTATAGTACGTATATTCTTGTACATAGGGGCAGTATTATAGTAGTTATATTCTTGTACATAAGGGGCAGTATTATAGTAGTTATATTCTTGTACATAGGGGGCAGTATTATAGTAGTTATATTCTTGTACATAGGGGGCAGTATTATAGTAGTCATATTCTTGTACATAGGAGCAGTATTATAGTAGTTATATTCTTGTGCATAGGGGTAGTATTATAGTAGTTATATTCTCGTACATAGGGGGCAGTATTATAGTAGTTATATTCTTGTACATGGGGCAGTATTATAGTAGTTATATTCTTGTACATAGGGACAGTTTTCTAGTAGTTATATTCTTGTACATGGGGCAGTATTATAGTAGTTATATTCTTGTACATAGGGACAGTTTTCTAGTAGTTATATTCCTGTACATAGGGGGGCAGTATTATAGTAGTTAGTTATATTCTTGTACATAGGGATAGTGTTATAGTAGTTATATTCTTGTACATAAGGGGCAGTATTATAGTAGTTATATTCTTGTACATAGGGGCAGTATTATAGTAGTTATATTCTTGTACATAGGGGCAGGAGTATAGTAGTTATATTCCTGTACATAGGGGGCAGTATTACGTCTTCCGTATACCTGGCACAGCTGCCCCCCTGTTTTGTGCTATTACATCTGCTCCTGATTTTCGTGCTGGGTGCAGGCTGCTGCAGTTTCTGCTCCTGATTTTCGTGCTGGGTGCAGGCTGCTGCAGTTTCTGCTCCTGATTTTCGTGCTGGGTGCAGGCTGCTGCAGTTTCTGCTCCTGATTTTCGTGCTGGGTGCAGGCTGCTGCAGTTTCTTTAGTACAGGCATGCAATTAAATTCATTGTTAAGTTCTGGAAAATGGGTCTTTCAGACGTCTTCCAAATTAAGACTCCTTTCCTCTGTACAGTTCTTTCCATTGTGATATTTTTCCAGCCCTCCTCTAGACCTCTCGGCTTCTGCAGTTCAAAGACATTTTTTTCATGTACCTATTGCTAAAATCAATAAAAACATTTTAACAATTTCCGAGAGAAAGAGGAGAAGCCACAACATGGGTATAATACAGCAGAGGAGGAGGTAATTAGCGGTTTCAGGAGGCTGAAGAACAAAAGGAGGAATTTTAATTTCCAAGTTTCAATCACTATACTACCCCTCAGTCTATAGCACCTCTGTATACCACCCCCTCAGTCTATAGCACCTCTGTATACCACCCCCTCTCTCTGTAGCACTTGTGTATTCCACCCCCGCCAGTCTATAACACCTCTGTATACCACCCCTCAAGTCTATAGCACCTCTGTATACCACTCAACAGTCTATAATACCTCTATATACTACCACCTCTTTGTATAGCACCTCTGTATACCACACCTCAGCCTATAGCACCTCTGTATACAACCCCATCAGTCTGTAACACCTCTGTATAAAACCCCTTCAGTCTATAGCACCTCTGTATACAACCCCATCAGTCTATAGCACCTCTGTACCACCCCCCAGTCTATAGCACCTCTGTATACAGCCCCATCAGTCTATAACACCTCTGTATACCACTGCTTCAGTTTATAGCGACTCTGTATACACTGTCTCAGTCTTTAGCACCTCTGTATATCACTGTCTCAGTCTATAGCAACTCTGTATATCACCCCTCAGTCTATAGCACCTCTGTATACCACCCTCCCAGTCTATAGCACCTCTGTATACCACCTCCTCAGTCTATAGCACCTCTGTATACACTGCCTCAGTCTATAGCACCTCTGTATACCACTCCTCAATTTATAGCACCTCTGTATACCACCTTGTCAGTCTATCACTTTTCTGTATACCACTCCCTCAGTCTATAGCACCTCTGTATACCACTCCTCAGTTTATAGCACCTCTGTATACCACCTTCTCAGTCTATCGCTTTTCTGTATACCAACTCTCAGTCTATAGCACCTCTGTATACCACCTCTCAGTCTATAGCACCTCTGTATACACTGCCTGTCTTTAGCACCTCTGTATACTACTGTCTCAGTATATAGCAACTCTGTATATCACCCCTCAGTCTATAGCACCTCTATTTAACACCCCCTCAGTCTATAGCACCACTGTATATCACCCTCCCAGTCTATAGCACATCTGTATACCACCCTCCCAGTCTATAGCAACTCTGTATACCACCCCTCAGTCTATAGCACCTCTGTATACCACCCTCGAAGTCTATAGCACCTCTATTTAACACCCCCTCATTCTATAGCAACTCTGTATACCACCCTCCCAGTCTATAGCACCTCTGTATACCACCCCCAGTCTATAGCACCTCTGTATACCACCTCTCAGTCTACAGCACCTCTGTATACACTGCCTCAGTCTATAACACCTCTGTATACCACCTCTCAGTCTATAGCACCTCTGTATACACTGCCTCAGTCTATAGCACCTCTGTATACCACTCCTCAGTCTATAGCACCTCTGTATACACTGCCTCAGTCTATAGCACCTCTGTATACCACTCCTCAGTTTATAGCACCTCTGTATACTGTCACGCTCCCCGGGTCCTCGGCTCCCCTCCCCGGGTCCTCTGCTCCGCTCCCCGGGTCCTCAGCCCCGCTCCCCGGCTCACCTGCCACGCTCCCCGCTCTCCAGCCTCCGGTGCCCGTCCTTCCCAGGCCCCCTGGTCTCCGATCCCGGCGCCCGACGGCTTCCCAGGCCCTGGCCGGCTCCCCTGCGTCCTCCTCTCAGCTTCCTTCCCTGGCTTCTGGCACCCGGGCTGCGCGCATGCGCATTAGGGCGCGCGCGCGGTCACTGACCCTTTCTTAAAGGGCCAGCGTCCATTAACAGGAAATGAGGCTAAACAGGTACAGGGTATAAAGGGGTTTATTGTCCAAGGGGGCGGGGCCTGATCTTCGTGTTTTCCAAGCTAGGAGTCAGGTCTCCTTGTGTCTTCTTGCCATACTCACGTATCTCTCTTCTAGAGCTGATCCTGCCGCGCCATCCGGTCCTGCTGAATCCCGAACCCCGCACGCTGTCCGTCTGCCATCTGACAGTCCGTACCTTCTCGGATCCCTGCGGTGACCCGTCATCTCGCTCCAAAGGTTCCGGACCCCGCCTGACATCATCTCGGCTTCCGAACCTGAGCTACGTCACCCGGACTACCATCTGTGACTCCGTGGTTCCAGGGACTTCTCCGTTACACTCACTTGCACGGACTGTTCTGCTGCCCCTAGTGCTTCAGCTACCGGACTCCTTACCACCATCTTAGAGTTCGGCCCAGTGGATCCACCTCCTGGGTCTGCCCGACCGCCTGGCCCTGACAGTAAGATCAGGCCATGGATCCCGCTGCAGCACTAGCGGCCTTGCAAGAGGAACTCCAACGCCAGCGTGAGGTCCAGACCCGCATGCTGAACTTTATGACTTCCGTGGACGCCCGCCTGAACACGTTACAAGCGGCAGTTACGCCTTCAGCATCCCGGGCCTCCACTAGTCAATCCACGGCTCCCGCACCCGTGGCAGCTTCTTCGGATGCTTCCAGACTCCGTTTGGCTTCACCACCTCGTTATGCCGGAGATCCCAAGACCTGCAGGGGCTTCATAAACCAATGTTCCCTTCATTTCACGCAGCTGCCACATTTGTTTGCCTCCGACCAAGCCAAGGTCGCCTTCATAATGTCTCACCTAGAGGGCGAGGCACTGGCGTGGATGAACCCCTTGTGGGAGAAGGAGGACCCTATGACCAAGGATCTTCAAGAGTTCCTGCAGGCCTTTCGCAGCACCTTTGACGAGCCGGGACGCGCCTCTGCGTCTGCTTCATCCCTTCTCCGCTTACGTCAAGGAACACTGACGGTGGGCCAATACGCCATCCGTTTCCGCACTTTGGCTTCAGAACTCGGGTGGAATAATGAGGCCCTAACAGCCGCCTTCTGGGAAGGACTCTCGAGTCGCATCAAAGATGAGTTGGCGGGTCGTGACGTGCCCTCCACCCTAGATGCCCTGATTGCCCTAGCAACTCGAGTGGACATTCGTTTTCAGGAGCGCTCCAAAGAGCTGTCTCGTGAGAGACGTCCGGTACGGCATTCCACTCCTCCACAGAAGCCCTCCGCACCTCAGTCATCAACAGCTGGGATTCCCGTCCACGAGCCCATGCAGATCGACCGAGTACGGCAGTCTGAACAACGTCGAGCAGAGCGGCTCGCCAAGGGTCTCTGCTTTTACTGCGGAGAGGGCACACACCTCCTACGCTCCTGTCCGGAAAGGCCGGGAAACTCCAAAGCCTAGGGTTGGTAGGAGAGGCCACCCTAGGTGCTGGGACTCTCTCAGACCCGGTTACGTGGACTGTGCAAGTGACAACGGGAGAGACGCGCTTCACGGCTGAGGCATACCTCGACTCTGGAGCAGCAGGCAATTTCATCCAGCAGGCCACGGTGGACAAGTACCAGCTGCCTGTTACTCTACTCGATAAGCCCCTAGTGATTGCCTCTGTGGATGGGAGACCCCTCTCTGATACCATCTCCTGGGTCACCAGGCCGGTCGAACTGCGTATCGGTGCCCTGCACACCGAGAACATCGCTCTCTACGTCCTTCCACACATGTCCCATCAAATCCTGCTGGGACTTCCCTGGTTGCGGACACACGAACCATCAGTCAGCTGGGGTACTGGCGAAATCACCCGATGGGGCTCTGCCTGTCATGAGAAGTGTCTGAAGTCCATACAACCCATCCGACGACCTCCGGTTCCAGAGAACCTACCGGAACTGCCCTCGGCCTATTGGTCCTTCGCAGACGTTTTTGACAAGAAGGAGTCTGAGGTACTTCCGCCACACCGTCCCTACGATTGCGCCATCGACCTGCTCCCAGGAACAACACCACCTCGAGGACGGATATATCCGTTGTCTCCAGCCGAAACCAGGGCCATGTCTACCTACATCACAGAGAGCCTGGCAAGGGGATTCATCCGGAGATCCTCCTCTCCTGCGGGAGCAGGCTTCTTCTTCGTTAAGAAGAAAGAGGGTGACCTACGCCCATGCATTGACTACCGGGGTTTGAATCAGATCACCGTAAAAAACAAGTACCCTCTGCCGCTCATCCCCGAATTGTTCGACCGGCTCAGAGGAGCCCGTGTGTTCACCAAACTGGATCTTCGGGGTGCCTACAACCTAGTTCGTATCCGCTCTGGGGACGAATGGAAGACCGCGTTTAATACTCGCGATGGGCACTATGAATACTGCGTGATGCCCTTCGGCCTGTGTAACGCACCAGCAGTCTTCCAAGAATTGGTGAACGACATTTTCCGGGACCTCCTCTACATCTGTGTAGTAGTTTATCTGGATGACATCCTTGTCTTCTCTCCGGACCTCCAGACCCACAGAGAGAACGTACAGCTGGTTCTACAAAGACTGAGAGAGAATCGTCTCTACGCCAAATATGAGAAGTGTGTCTTTGAGCAGTCTTCTCTCCCTTTCCTGGGATACATCATCTCGGGTACTGGACTGCAGATGGATCCAAAGAAGGTCTCCTCCATTCTCAACTGGCCTCCCCCTTCTGGACTGAAGGCAATCCAACGGTTCCTGGGATTCGCCAACTACTACCGCCAGTTTATTCCTCACTTCTCGGCTCTGACTGCTCCTCTCTCCGCTTTGACCAAAAAGGAGGCTAATCCAAAGGACTGGTCACCTGCGGCCGACGCCGCGTTTTGCTCTCTGAAGCGAGCATTTGCCTCCTCTCCTGTACTCCACCGACCGGAATTAAACCGCCAGTTCACCTTGGAGGTGGATGCCTCCTCCTCGGGAGCCGGAGCAGTGCTCATGCAGAAGTCCTCCTCCGGTAAGATGGTGACTTGCAGTTTCTTCTCCAAGAGCTTCTCAGCGCCTGAACGTAATTACACCATCGGTGACCGAGAACTATTGGCGGTCAAACTGGCTCTGGAGGAGTGGCGCTACCTCCTGGAAGGAGCAGTGTACCCCGTGATTATCTACACGGACCACAAGAACCTGGAATACCTGCGGTCCGCTCAGCGACTGAACCCACGGCAAGCCAGGTGGTCCTTATTCTTTGCCAGGTTTGATTTCCAGCTCCATTTCCGACCCGCGGACAAGAATGTACGCGCTGATGCCTTGTCTAGGTCTTTTATGCCCATGGAGCAGGAGGAAGAGACTACCCAACCTATCATCTCTCCTAGCAAGATTATTCCGGTGGCACCTGTCACCCTGGCCCAGATACCGCCCGGGAAGACCTATGTCTCTGAGACCGACAGGCAAAAAGTGTTACACTGGGGTCATGCCTCAAAAACAGCCGGTCATGCAGGCCAGAAGAGAACATGGGGTGCGATTGTACGCCATTACTGGTGGCCATCCCTTCGCACGGACGTCGCTGCTTTTGTCTCTGCCTGCTCCTCTTGTGCCAGGAACAAGACGCCCAAACACCTGCCCTATGGCCGTCTTCTGCCTCTGCCGATACCCTCAGTTCCGTGGCAACACATAGCGATGGACTTTATTACGGACTTGCCATTATCCTCCGGGCACACAGTCATATGGGTCGTGGTGGATCGGTTCTCCAAAATGGCTCACTTCGTCCCTATGGCCGGACTGCCCTCTGCTCAGGAACTCGCGGAAGCCTATATACATCACATCTTCCGCTTGCATGGCTTTCCATCCCACATCGTGTCCGATAGGGGAACTCAGTTCACCTCCCGTTTCTGGAGGGCGCTCTGCAAACATCTGGGAGTGACTCTGGACTTTTCTTCTGCTTACCATCCTCAGTCTAATGGCCAAGTGGAGAGGGTCAATCAAATCTTGACCTCCTTCTTACGTCACTATGTCAACGCCCATCATGACGACTGGTCCACGCTTCTGCCTTGGGCTGAATTCTCCCATAACCACCACATCAGTGAGTCGTCCTCCAAATCTCCCTTCCATGTCGTTTACGGACTTCAGCCCTCCGTCCCATTGCCTATATCCCCTTCTTCGGATGTCCCTGCTGCTGATACTGTAGCCCGTGACTTCGCTACCATTTGGGACTCTGTCAAGGCGTCCCTTGGACGTGCTTCCCAGCGGATGAAGAAACACGCTGACAAGAGGCGTCTGGACCCTCCGTGTTTCTCTCCTGGTGACCTGGTCTGGCTTGCTTCCCGGTACATCCGATTGAAGATACCATCCTACAAGCTGGGTCCTCGCTACATCGGGCCGTTTAAGGTCCTCAGCAAGATCAATGAGGTCTCCTACAAACTGCGGCTTCCGGCC
The DNA here is from genome assembly GCF_048569485.1 of Anomaloglossus baeobatrachus. Taxonomy (NCBI): domain Eukaryota; kingdom Metazoa; phylum Chordata; class Amphibia; order Anura; family Aromobatidae; genus Anomaloglossus; species Anomaloglossus baeobatrachus. Next base: position 229,909,995 of record NC_134360.1, on the reverse strand, counting down.
ACGATGAGGATACCCAACTCCTTCCACGTCTCTCTGCTCAAGCCGGTTTTCCTTGGTCCCTTCTCCGCTGCTGCCAGTCCGGCTCCTCCTCCTATTGCTGAGGACGACATCTATGCGGTAAGGGATATCGTGGCCATGAAGACCGTTCGAGGCCGACAGTTCTTCCTGGTGGACTGGGAAGGGTATGGTCCTGAGGATAGGTCCTGGGAGCCCAGGGAGAACGTGGGCACTCCCCTGATCCGTGCCTTCATGTCCCGGTTGCGGGGTGGGGGGCGTGGGGGGGGGGGGTACTGTCACGCTCCCCGGGTCCTCGGCTCCCCTCCCCGGGTCCTCTGCTCCGCTCCCCGGGTCCTCAGCCCCGCTCCCCGGCTCACCTGCCACGCTCCCCGCTCTCCAGCCTCCGGTGCCCGTCCTTCCCAGGCCCCCTGGTCTCCGATCCCGGCGCCCGACGGCTTCCCAGGCCCTGGCCGGCTCCCCTGCGTCCTCCTCTCAGCTTCCTTCCCTGGCTTCTGGCACCCGGGCTGCGCGCATGCGCATTAGGGCGCGCGCGCGGTCACTGACCCTTTCTTAAAGGGCCAGCGTCCATTAACAGGAAATGAGGCTAAACAGGTACAGGGTATAAAGGGGTTTATTGTCCAAGGGGGCGGGGCCTGATCTTCGTGTTTTCCACGCTAGGAGTCAGGTCTCCTTGTGTCTTCTTGCCATACTCACGTATCTCTCTTCTAGAGCTGATCCTGCCGCGCCATCCGGTCCTGCTGAATCCCGAACCCCGCACGCTGTCCGTCTGCCATCTGACAGTCCGTACCTTCTCGGATCCCTGCGGTGACCCGTCATCTCGCTCCAAAGGTTCCGGACCCCGCCTGACATCATCTCGGCTTCCGAACCTGAGCTACGTCACCCGGACTACCATCTGTGACTCCGTGGTTCCAGGGACTTCTCCGTTACACTCACTTGCACGGACTGTTCTGCTGCCCATAGTGCTTCAGCTACCGGACTCCTTACCACCATCTTAGAGTTCGGCCCAGTGGATCCACCTCCTGGGTCTGCCCGACCGCCTGGCCCTGACATATACCACCTTCTCAGTCTATAGCTTTTCTGTATACCACCTCTCAGTCTATAGCACCTCTGTATACACTGCCTCAGTCTATAGCACCTCTGTATGCCACTGCCTCAGTTTATAGCAACTCTATATACACTGCCTCTGTCTATAGCACCTCTGTATACACTGCCTGTCTTTAGCACCTCTGTATACCACTGTCTCAGTATATAGCAACTCTGTATATCACCCCTCAGTCTATAGCACCTCTATTTAACACCCCCTCACTCTATAGCACCTCTGTATACCACCTTCCCAATCTATAGCACCTCTGTATACCACCCTCCCAGTCTATAGCAACTCTGTATACCACCCCTCAGTCTATAGCACCTCTGTATAGCACCTCTATTTAACACCCCCTCATTCTATAGCACCTCTGTATACCACCCTCCCAGTCTATAGCACCTCTGTATACCACCTCTCAGTCTACAGCACCTCTGTATACACTGCCTCAGTCTATAACACCTCTGTATACCACCTCTCAGTCTATAGCACCTCTGTATACACTGCCTCAGTCCATAGCACCTCAGTATACCACTCCTCAGTCTATAGCACCTCTGTATACACTGCCTCAGTCTATAGCACCTCTGTATACCACTCCTCAGTTTATAGCACCTCTGTATACCACCTTCTCAGTCTATAGCTTTTCTGTATACCATCTCTCAGTCTATAGCACCTCTGTATACACTGCCTCAGTCTATAGCACCTCTGTATGCCACTGCCTCAGTTTATAGCAACTCTATATACACTGCCTCTGTCTATAGCACCTCTGTATACACTGCCTGTCTTTAGCACCTCTGTATACCACTGTCTCAGTATATAGCAACTCTGTATATCACCCCTCAGTCTATAGCACCTCTATTTAACACCCCCTCACTCTATAGCACCTCTGTATACCACCCTCCCAATCTATAGCACCTCTGTATACCACCCTCCCAGTCTATAGCAACTCTGTATACCACCCCTCAGTCTATAGCACCTCTGTATACCACCCTCCCAGTCTATAGCACCTCTGTATACCACCCCCAGTCTATAGCACCTCTGTATACCACCCCCAGTCTATAGCACCTCTGTATACCACCTCTCAGTCTATAGCACCTTTGTATACACTGCCTCAGTCTACAGCACCTCTGTATACCACTCCTCAGTCTATAGCACCTCTGTATACCACCTCTCAGTCTATAGCACCTCTGTATACACTGCCTCAGTCTACAGCACCTCTGTATACACTGCCTCAGTCTATAGCACCTCTGTATACCACCTCTCAGTCTATAGCACCTCTGTATACACTGCCTCAGTCTATAGCACCTCTGTATACACTACCTCAGTCTACAGCACCTCTGTATACCACTCCTCAGTCTATAGCACCTCTGTATATCACCTCTCAGTCTATAGATTCTCTGTATAGAGGTTGCACTTATGATTTTTAGATAATGAGAATTTTTCTTACAGAAATGTTTCCCGGACACCAGAACTCCCCAGATCCAAACGTAAAGTTATTTGTCACATTGAAGAGATTTCATGAGATGCAGAACTTCAGCAGAAAGTCATTATTATTAACTGATGTCAACTAAAGAAAAATATGACAGCTAAGCCGGCTCCAGGCGGTGAACGCGGCGGCGGTGCGATGGGTTGACTGGAACATACTTTGTAGTGCCCCCGGAAAATGTCTTGGGGGAGGTTGCTGGGATAAATATAATGCTGCCTGGAAATTTCACATAGACGTGGTGATTAAATTGTCACATACTGTAATACAATGTAAGCGCTAGGTCTGTAAATGGCCGAGGGGAAATGTGAAACATTAACTAATGGGTCACCAACCCAGAAAGTCTATCCCTCCATCCATCCATCCATCCATTCATTCATCCATCCATCCAATCCTGTCTAATATCTATTTATATCATATCCATCTATTTGCACCACAGGCTCCACATATGTATTTACCATTTGACATCTCATTAATTATATACAAGCATTCTTCATCTTTAATGCACCCGTGCCAATATACGTTGCCATTGTGAAATTACTGCCAAAGATCTGAAATTGACTTTACATTCCAATCCGCACGATCTTTAAGAGCGCTGCTGCCCCCGAGACACCAAGGATTGATCATCTACTTTGCATATACAGATCAGACCAAAAGTTTGGACACACCTCCTTATTCAAAGAGTTTTCTTTATTTTCAGGACTCTAAAAATTGTAGATTCACATTGAAGGCATCAAAACTATGAATTAAAACATGTGGAATGAAATACTTAAAAAAGTGTGAAACAACTGAAAATATGTCTTATGTTCTAGGTTCTTCAAAGTAGCCACCTTTTGCTTTGATTACTGCTTTGCACACTCTTGGCATTCTCATGATGAGCTTCAAGAGGTAGTCACCCAAATGGTTTTCCAACAGTCTTGAAGGAGTTCCCAGAGATGCTTAGCACTTGTTGGCCCTTTTGCCTTCACTCTGCGGTCCAGCTCACCCCAAACCATCTCGATTGGGTTCAGGTCTGGTGACTGTGGAGGCCAGGTCATCTGGCGTAGCACCCCATCTCCTTCTTAGTCACATAGCCCTTACACAGCCTGGAGGTGTGTTTGGGGTCAATATCCTGTTGAAAAATAAATTATGGTCCAACTAAACGCAAACCATATGAAATAGCATGCCGCTGCAAGATACTGTGCTAGCCATGCTGGTTCAGTATGCCTTCAATTTTGAATAAGTCCCTAACAGTGTCATCAGCAAAGCACCCCCACACCATCACACCTCCTCCTCCATGCTTCACGGTGGGAACCAGCCATGTAGAGTCCATCCGTTCACCTTTTCTACAAAGACACGGTGGTTGGATCCAAAGATCTCAAATTTGGACTCATCAGAAAATCTGTATTCCAAAAATAAATGCACAGACCCAATGGGATTAAGGTAGCCGGATGCATCTGCCGTGTAAATGAAGCTGTGGAGTGGGATGTGGCGACCATACGGGGAGCCATAGTTATACTATCAGGGTTGTGAAAAGGTTTAGTTGTAACAAGTAAAATATATCTTTGTACCGTGTTAGCCAGTAGAGATAAAAAAAATTGTTTAATATGTGACTCTTCAGATTTTGTGTTATACCATGCCTGATGAAGAGACCTGAGTAGTCTCGAAAGCTTGCAATTATTACCATCTTTTCAGTTAGCCATTAAAAGGTATCAACCACTGAGGACTTCTAAACAATTTTTTTTAGTTGTAACAAGAGGCTCTTCTGTATTCAGCACCACTGTCTGGACAGCTCCTCATTGAACCTCCCATCCTGTACCCATCCCATCCACATAGCATCAAACCCCCTGGAAAGCCATCTCCAGGCAGAACTGCAGCCTCTGCTGCCCAGATACAGTCCTGCTGCTATTTGGTGGGCTGGAGCTTGTGACATGCATGCTACTGCATAGGGCACGGTCTGCAGCCTCTCCTGGGCGTTCGGTGGGCTGGAGCTTGTTATATGCATGCTACTGCATAGGTCACGGTCTGCAGCCTCTCCTGGGTGTTCGGTGGGCTGGAGCTTGTTATATGCATGCTACTGCATAGGTCACGGTCTGCAGCCTCTCCTGGGTGTTCGGTGGGCTGAGCTTGTTATATGCATGCTCTGCTGCCTCTCCTGGGTGTTTTCTTTAGACCTGTGTTTATAACTTCCTGGCAAAAGAATATCGACAAGATAAAAGGGTGTGTGACGCCACTGGACTAGTCAGGTCGTCACAGGGTACTGCACGCTCTTCATCTCCCAGTGCAAGACTCAACCCCCATGGTTCTGGGTTCCCATCTTGCAGTACTGCCTCCACCAGCATCTACAAATCCTAGTCACACCTCGCACCACACCCTGTCAGGCACACCAGTGGGCTGCTAAGCTGGAATAGGGCCGCCCACCTAGGGGTCAGGCAGGGAGGTGGGAGGTGACAAGGGAGTCGGCTCCTGGGGAGCAAAGTGAGAGGAAATGAGTGGAAGCCCTTGAGCTGTGAGGAGCTCGAGGAAGCTGGGTGTTGGCGCTCCCAGAGGAGAAGCAGACTAGTTCGCAGATGGTGGTCTAGACCCAGAGGAGTCAGAGACCCGGTCGCGGGAGATTGGGACCGGGTGCTTGGCTAGTCTTGGAGGATAGCCAGCTGGGACCGAAGGCTGGTCGGGGTACATGGACCCTAAGTCGGGGAGAAGCTTCAAGCAATCCGGCAATTAACCTGCGGAGGACAGGGCCTATATGGACTGTTCCCACGAAGCTCAGAGATCGAGGGCACTAGTGCAACGAGGGGGATAGGGCTTTCCAAGCAAAGCAGCCCACTGAAATCCCAAACGTGAGCTCCTGAGCGCAAGCTCCTCTGGTACTCTTAGTAGGGAGCGGGGCCTGGAAAGCTCCAAGCTGAAGGGCCACTTGGACACTCTAAAATACTGTGCCCGGAGGCAGGCCACAGACCACCAGGCAGTGCTGCAGGAGACGGGACCCGGACGAGCTCCCCCAAGAAGGCAGCGGCACCCAGAGACTTGGTTTACTACGTTGTCAGCATCTGCTTTCCTTCTGAGTGAGTACCTGATTAACCCCTGCTACCAGCAAGCCTGAGCTCCCCTGCAATCCATCCCACCATTTGGGGTCCCGGGGCCTTTCCCTACCCGTGGAGGGTAACGTCATCTAGCTGCCCCACTCCATCACCCCGGTTACTCCCAACGGCAGCAGCGGTACTCCCTATTATCACGAACTATCTAACTCCCCTGTAAAGAAACCCCCCATCACGTTCCGGCGAGACCCCGGTTCCGGAGGCCCTCAAGCCACGAGTAGTGATACCCGGATCCGAGCGGATCGACCGCTTCTGGTGGCGGGACTCGTCCGAGACAGGTGCAGGGAATGATTTTGCTTCTCCAGTGTAGTTTTACTTTAAAGTTATCAGGCACATATAAGACATTATTACAAAAAATAACACTTGTTGGGGTTCTGGGAGCTGGAATATATATTAACACAAGCTAAAGGGTCCCAGCAGAGTGGGATGGCCCATGGCTCATGGCTGAATACAGGTATAGAGTTTTGTCAGTAGTTTCTCCTTTAACATCAGACTTGTCTGTGGCTTTAAATCCGGCACAGGACGCCGCAGGGATGGTGGGTCGGATGACGTTTCATTGTAACACTTTTGTTTTTAAGGCTTTTGTGAAAGCTGCATCTTCAGCAAGTGTCCTAATTACAGAGGAAATGTGCCATTGTGCAACACATTGAGAATCTGTCTCGTTTCTCTAGAAAGGAAAATGCTTTGTACCGGAAGGAAGACGAACAAGAGATTAAATAAATCCTCCACTTATTATCATCAAACCAAAATATTTGTGCGCTCCAGGAAGCGATCAGCGCTTCTGCTCTTGTCGATCTGGAAGTTTTATATTCTTGAAGTTGTTACTATGTATCATCGGATCATCAGGAGTTTCTGGAGTTTCCCCCATATTGTGCCCACGAGACCTGTGGGGGAGCCACATGCGTCCTGCGATGCCATTATGTGGGACCCTCAACCATCTGCTCACAGACATGAGATAGCGTGTGGTCTCCTGTATTTTCCATGACATGAAGGAGATTAGTGTTACATACTGTGTGTGGTTATTTCCGGGGCAGCCATATTTTGGTAGAATCGGTGAATCCTGGCTCCTGTAGACTAGTCCGGAATAGGTGAGGGAGTGGCCATGCAGGAGTGCGGCCTATATCCATTATAAACAATGGGGGACGGGAAATACTCAATTTTTCAGTGTCTGGCACAGCCTATAAGAGAGATATGAATGCTTGATCTCCTCTTTTCTGAATAGCAAAATCGTTAGAAGAGCACCGCTACCTTCCCGATAGAGGAAAGCACTAAAAATGGAACTAGCACCTCTTAGATACTGTCAATATGCAATAAATGTTTCAGGAGACCTGGGGCTGATCAGGAGTCAGGGCTACGCTGGCGGTCCAAACCTCTTTACCTTCAGAAGTACCTCTGGGATAAGGGACAGTTAGGGTCCCCACTATGTCACGCCGTGACTACCGGGGTTCTGCGAGGTACACAGAAACCCCCGGTGAGTGACGTAACACCCAGGGTACACGTTACAATGGTGGGCCCTTGCGCTAGGGAAGGGGAGCAGGGTCACCTCCTAAACTCACCTGAGCCTGATCCCTGCACTCCCTAAGGTCCCTATTCGGGTTCTTTCACCCAGTCACCGATCATGTGCCTATCCCTTTCTTTCCCTGGACTCAGCCCTTTATAGTGTGCAGGGCAGCGGGAACGCTAGTCCTGTCCTAGGTTAAAGTATGCACACCAGTGACTATGTAAGGGGAATACATGAAATAGCAGAAACTGCTGTGTGAATACTGACTTGAAAAATCCAATAGCTATATGTAAGAGTGAAAATGTGAAAAATGGAATCTGCATTACTGCCATGAACATATGAATCAAGAGAAATTTAGCTACTGAATTGATCAATGCAATAGAGCCCCAACACTACGCCAAAGTATTTCTCTACGTTGGGGTCCCTAGCTTGTGTGTGTCCTCTCATGCAGTTAAAAAACTTACCGTGTATGGGAAGCTGAGACCCAGGCTATTTATGCGTATGATATGGATTGGCAATAGGTGTGGTTGGGGAGGGTTCACCCAGTTTTTGCACCCAGTTCAGACTTAGAATGGTGTTCCAAAGGTTATTCCTTATCTGTCCTAGGTTAAAGACACAGAGAGGATAAGACAGGCAGGGGTAAAATAAACAGCAATCATACAAGGCACTCCAAACAACAAGAGGTAATAATGAGAAATGGACCAGAGGGGAAAAACCAAAGAGGACTAACGAAGGGAAAGCAACAGAACTTTCACGCAGCAAATGTTCTCTGAATGGTTTCCTGGTCCTCAGCTCACAGGTTCCCTCTAGAGGCAAGAAAAGCAGAAACTATTGTAAGGGGTGGGCAGACACCTTACAAGGAGGTGTAGTGTTGTGGTTAATATTGATGCTATGTAATAAAAATGTTTTATTGTAATTATGCTGTTTTAAGTGGGTTCCACAGTACTGGTGTGGGTCCGGTCTGTGTTAGCCGTAGTGGGAGCCAGGTGAAGTGGATTAGCCGGGCACATCCCCACTGGAGGAGACGCTGGGAACAGGTTTTTTCCCCCTAGCAAAGGAAGTGTGAAGTCAACTGCTGTGTTTTTGCCTTTGTGATGGAGAAGGGCTCAATAAACAAGCCTGCTGGTTCAATTGATCCACGTCTACAGAGTCTTTGTACCACTGACAGCGGCATCTGCACCACCACACTCTGCCCCACCAAGTCATCTCCTGTCCCCAAAGTGACGGCGGAACCAGGGGTAAGCCTGATAAAAGGGGCCACGACTACAATCCCCGAGGCACCCCTGGCACCCCGTTACATGTGGCGTAGTCGGCAGGATCCGGATTATATGCAAGGGGTCCCGAACCAAGAAGATGGAGACCAAGTGGTGCCTAGGGCACAGGATCCGGACTTTCAGCGAAGGTTCCCGATCCCATGGTGGGAAGAAGTGGTGCCTAAGGCGTTGGACCGGGCACAAGATGGCGGCAAGATGGCCGCCGTCTCCATGAACATTGAGAGTGCGCGAAGAATTGGCGCCAAAAGAAAAGCCTGGTGCTGGCCTGTAAAGAAAAAGAAGTACGGAGTACTCCGCCCAAAGAGGGGAGGTGCTGGCCCCAGGATGATGCCGACGAAGACATGTGAAGTGGGCGGTGTTACAGGAAGAAAGAAGAACCGCCTTGGCCGGGTTGATGTGATGTGCGAGACTGGGGGTGGAGTGTACCCAAGAGCGGGAAAAGAAGGCCCGCCTCCACCTTCCCCAGCATCTCCACTGTCCCCGTCGCCCCTGACACAGCGAAAGTCCCCATCGCCTGAACCCGACCCGGTGCAGGAGAGGTTACTTGCCGAGACCGTCGCCCGCGAGATGATGGCCGGGCCCCTCAGCGAGGAGTTTGAACGGCAGTGTGCCGTGGGCGCCGTGGTTAAATTTAACCAGAAGGAGGGTTACGGATTCATCGAGGATGAGGAGACCGGTGACCATTACTTTTACAACCGGGTGAACCTGGACACTGAGGGCTTACCACAACACCTTCATACCTTATACCCGGGAGAAAAGGTGAGGTTCCAGAGAGGAGTGGGATGCCGGGGCCTATTCGCAGTAGGAGTGACCCGGATGCCCACTACTCAAGAGGCTGCCCAGTGGCAGCAGGAAATTGAGTGGGAAGAGTGCCAATACCGGCGGCGTACACAGCAAAGACCGGTACCGGCTCAGATTTCCCGCCCGAGAAGCACACTAGCAGTATCACCTGTAGTCGTGACCGAACCGAGCGCTGACCCAGAGAAGGGGAACCCGGCGGTGCTGGCAATTCAACAGAGCCTAGTTACTCACCCGGTGATTGTCATGGGCAGTCCCCAGCCGTCCCGTTCAGCGACCCCATCACCCCCGTCGGGGGTTGAGGAGACACGACCAGAGACAGAAACACCGGAGCCACCCGTCAACTATGAACCCTTCCGGAGACTGCGCCGCTTGCCAGGTCAGTCCCTGTCTGATTACGTGAGGGCTCAGCGGGCTGAATGGCAACGAGCTTACCACCCTGAGTGACCTGTAAGACCGGAGGTGATGAACATGTTTATGTTGAATACCGGCATTGTTTAAGAGCCGGAAAAGTTTTACCGTTTACAACCTGTTCAAGCTGCTGAGCCCGGAAGGAGCCTGACGCTGGACTGAGCCAGGGGTTCCCTCCGTGTTGTTAAAGAAGACTTTGCTGTTTAGTGTTCCTGCCTACTAAGAGCGGGAGTGCTGCAAAAGCCTCCGGGCAGAAGCCCTGCAAAGACCGGGAGTGCTTGCTGAAGGCCTCCGGGCACGCTATCTTCTAAGACCGGGAGCTCCCAGGAGGGACTCCGGGCGCCAGACTCGTGCGTCCTTCGCGTATGCCCTAATGTGGACATGTTTGTAGTTTTATAAAAATGACTTTGTTATTTAAATGTGGTTTTTAGGTTTATGCCTTGCCGGGAGGCTTAGGCTTAAAGAGGGGAGGCATGTAAGGGGTGGGCAGACCCCTTACAAGGAGGTGTAGTGTTGTGGTTAATATTGATGCTATGTAATAAAAATGTTTTATTGTAATTATGCTGTTTTAAGTGGGTTCCCCTAGTGGCCGGGTGGGACGGCTGTCTCCACAGAAACAGGGCAGAGGAAAGGAGGAGCCGGCAGCAGAAAGGGGAGGGAGAGGAGAGTTGTTAAAAAAAAAAGTTTGAGCCAGAAGGAGTTGAGTCCGGGACGGGAGAGAAGGAACAGCCAGGGGCAGAGTGTGGGAGCTGGGTGAATAGGAAAGCCGGAGAGAAGAGGAGAAGGTGTAACCTCAAGTGTGAAGCAGTACTGGTGTGGGTCCGGTCTGTGTTAGCCGTAGTGGGAGCCAGGTGAAGTGGATTAGCCGGGCACATCCCCACTGGAGGAGACGCCGGGAACAGGTTTTTTCCCCCTAGCAAAGGAAGTGTGAAGTCAACTGCTGTGTTTTTGCCTTTGTGATGGAGAAGGGCTCAATAAACAAGCCTGCTGGTTCAATTGATCCACGTCTACAGAGTCTTTGTACAACTGACAGCGACATCTGCACCACCACACTCTGCCCCACCAAGTCATCTCCTGTCCCCAAAGTGACGGCGGAACCAGGGGTAAGCCTGATAAAAGGGGCCACGACTACAATCCCCGAGGCACCCCTGGCACCCCGTTACACTATCACCAGTGGTTACCTGGACTAGGAGGGAAGTCTTTATAGCAGAGCTAATTAGCAATAGAGAACAGCTGAATAATGCTTACACTCTGAGTTCAGGAGACCCGAGGATCTACTTAACCCTAGCAGCGCTGGATAAAGGAAAATCTGCACAGCCTGTAGTATTAACCTCTTTGTCGTGGTACCCTCGTGATACCCTATTCCCAGTTAGTACATTACCCCTGGACAGCCACCCATCACTGCTGCCACTGCTCTTCCTTTGTTTGCTACTTGAACTAATGGACCACAGAAGTTAGTGAAGAGTCAGCGGCCCCTTAGCTCCACAATCTTTATACTTTTTTACACTTTCACATACACAGAATATAGCTACATTCCTGTGCATTAAGTAATAGTGTTAGGAGCGTAATTACTAATCAGTATTATTTCTCAGGCCGATAGGGGCAGTATTATAGCAGTGATAGACATCTTGACTGCAGGGGTCTTTAACCATTATTGAGCCAGGAATAAGGTCTCTTCATAGCTCACATGACGTTCATTGCTCCTCAGGGGTGATGGTAACTGCAGGGTGGGGACCAGGAGGGGGATACATCCTCTCTGATGACTTTGTGTCATCCTCCAATTGAAGCCTCTAGATTCTGCTTTCATTGCACTCAAAGTGTGTCAACAAAAGTGCCCCCCAAATACTGTATGATACCCCACAGTGATTTCCTTCACACGCACAGTATGATGACCCTACTGTACCCCCTCAACTACAAGCAAAGTATGGTGACCCCAACACAGTAGGATCCCCAACTGTGACCCCCACACAGCCCTCCATACAGTATAATGGAGTGTATTGTTCTTCTCAGCCCAGAGTAGGAGCTGTCAGTGGAGTGGGATATCATCCAATAATCATAAATCCACCGCACTCTACAGATCATTTATAATGAAGGTCAGTTTATTAATGTGCAAACACACAAAAAGCAACAATGTAAATGATTTTTTTTTTAGAAAAAATCAACAAAGTTGAGGTTTCGACCCTTCTCCAACAGTCGCTGTAGAAAAAGAAAAAAAGATATAAATAGTGTGAAAGTGATACACAGCAATATAATGCAAAATACATGAATTACAACCCTGACTGTACAGAATACATCTAATTTATGTCATATTCACCAAATATGAGTCTGATACTGATAAAATAGGATAATAACATCTACAAACAGCAAAACTCTCTGTATAGATATACATCAAACATCATATACAGACATATATGTTACTATCCTATTTTATCATCAGACTCATATTGTTTAGTAACTCCGTATATTCTGTGAATATGACATAAACTAGATGTATTCTGTACAGTCAGGGTTGTAATTCATGTATTTTGCTGTGTATCACTTTCACACTATTTATATCTTTTTTCTTTTTCCTACAGCGACTGTTGGAGAAGGGTCGAAACGTCACCTTTGTTGCTTTTTTCTAAAAAAACATTTATGTTGTTGCTTTTTGTGTGTTTGCACATTAATAAACTGACCTTAATCAGAAATTATTTGGAGACCTCATTGGATTTACTACTTATACAAACAGTAAAATGCTCCCCATAATCCTTCATATAATATAATCCACGCTCCATAGTCCTGCATATAGTATAATGCACCTCCATAGTCTTTGCTTGGACCTGTCCCGCCCACAGCCATGACTCAGTCATGGGTACGGGATTGAAATAGACCAGGTGAGTGCTGCTGAGAGCAGTTCTACTATTCATATGTGAGGCCGTATGGCACATTTTATAAAAATATTTTAGTGTAGGACTGCTTCAAATGAGATTTGCCGTGACGTGGCGAAGCAGCTCAAGAAATTGCAATTTTTTGCCAAAAATCTCAAAATTTTTAAAATAAGTACAGTTTGGAATGTTTAGTGCTGTAGTGCACATTTGGTGCTGCTTTTTGTTTTTTTTTTTTTCCTCCATAGTCTTCCACATAGTATAATACACAGCCATAGTTCTCTATATAGTATAATACACTCCTATAGCCTACACTCCTATAGCCCTCCATATTCTCCACTTCCATATAGTATAATGCACACCCCGTAATCCTCCATGTAATATAATGCACGCTCCATAGTCCTCCATATGGTATAATGCACTTCCATAGTCTTCCACATTGTATAATACACACCCATAGTTCTCTATATAGTATAATACACTCCTATAGCCCTCCATATCCTCCGCTCCAAATATAGTATAATGCACACCCTGTAATCCTCCATGTAATATAATGCACGCTCCATAGTCCTCCATATGGTATAATGCACTCCTATAGTCCTCCATATAGTATAATGCCCCTCCATAGTCCTCCACATAGTATAATACACACCCATAGTTCTCTATATAGTATAATACACCCCTATAGTCCTCATATCCTCCACTTCCATGTAGTATAATGCACACCCCGTAATCCTCCATATAGTATAATGCACACCTTCATATAGTATAATGCACTATCATAGTCCTCCATATAGTGTAATGCACCCCCCATAGTCTCCATTTAATATAATGCACCCCCATAGTCCTCCAGATACTGTAATGCACCCCCATAGTCCTCCAGATAGTATAATGCACCCTTATAGTCTTCCATATAGTATAATGCACCCCTTTAGTCCTCCATATGGCATAATGTACCCACCTTATTCCTCCATTTAGTATAATATACCAACCATAGTCCTCCATTTAGTATAATACACACCCTGTAGTCCTTCATATGGTATTATGGCAAACACAGTGAATTCTCTGATTTATTATAATAATAATAATAATAATAATAATAATAATAAAACAAATAAAAACAAACAACTCACTTCTCCTCTTTCTCCAACTGCTCCGGTCTCCGTGGCGAGCCTTGATCGTTCTGCAGAACTGCACATGTCTGCACAGTGAACGCGCTGTAGTGATGTCATCGTCCCCTTTGTGCTGAGACATCAGATCTCAGATGCAGTGGGAGAATTATGGAGGAGGGAATGTCATGTGCATAATACCGATATACTGCACACATACTTTACACTATTATATTGCATACTGCACACATACATAACACCACTATACCGCACACATACATAATAACGCTATACTGCACACATACATAAGAACGCTATACTGCACACATATATTGTACCTACATACCACATATACATAGTTGTTTTGATTCAGGGACCGAGGAGGATCAAAAAATGCGGAAACCCAAAAGGTAACAGAGTGGTAGAACCTTTACAGACTGCAGAGCTAATCCTGACACACAACTAACAGTAGCCGTGGGACGAGCCTACGATGACTTAGTCGTCTCGACACAGCCAGAGGACTAAATATTCTTACAGATAGAGATATAAGAAAGCTAAGTTGACTCGGAGTAATCCCTAAAGATATAGATAGCCCCCCACATGTAAAGACTACGGTGATATAGGAAAACACAATACAAAGCTAGAAAAACAGATTCAGCAAAGGTGAGGCCTAAACTATCTTTATAGGAAAGGATAGGAAGGAGTACTGTCTGCAGCCGTAAAAACCCTAGTAAATACCAGTACGACTGATATGGAAAAGCCCTGAGGCCAAACGGCCTCTCCCCCACTATATCAGCACTCAGATGTTACTGGGATCCAAAAACACTAATATATATGAGAGACTGAATTAATACCAAGCATGACAAAACACATTGCAGAATCATGGAGATAATTATACAGACACTCCCAGCAGGGAATGATCTAATTCCACCAAGAACTCCCCACAGACAAAATAAGAATCAAGCATAGTATCAAAGCAGAAAAAGCAACAAGAAAGTGGAAACAATAAGCAGAAGCACAAGACCACTTATCTGAGAGGAGTTCTGGTAGTGAGCAGGGCTGGTTTCAGAATGTCCTTAACACACAGGATATCCATTGAGCACCGGCAAGTAACAGGAGGAAACTGCTCAGTTATATAGTCCAATCAGAAATACCTCATTGCCAGTCCTCCACAGGTGTGTGGCTTTCATTCCACAAATCAACTGCACCACCAGCATGGACCACAAGAGGGAACCCCAAACTGGAAAAAGTATTCACAACACATAGTACTACTATCGTGCACCTATATTAGTACCACTACTGTATACCCTACACATACATAGTACTACTATCATGCACACATACATAATACTACTATACTCTACACATACATAGTGCTGCAACAAAGTTTTTAATACACCTCTAACAGATGTAAGTCCCAATGTGGGATCACTGACTTCCTTCAGCAATCTACATAGAGACCAAAGAAGAGGCGTCAGACCGTGGTGACGGGGACGAGTGATGGGCTCCAGCACCAGCTCCACATTGCGTTCTCTTCTGCTGACCTGATGGGGCCGTTATTGTTGTAGCGTGAGCCCAGCAGCGGCTCCTCTGACCCGGCCCTATGTTTGTGCAGCACAGTTGTACTGGTGATGTGCTGCGCTATCCGTCATGCATTTCTTTATTTAATGCCCACGTACGCCGTCAGTACAGTTCCGCTTGAGGAGATGGCGGCATTAATCAGGCTCCACTACTGAATCTCGATTTCTGTAACATCTGCGAGGTTTTCAGTTTTCATATCAATTTCTTACAGTCTCCACTGAAATCGGCAATGTGAAAACTGTGTGGGCCGAGGATCGGAGGATTGCCGCGGGGAGCGGCGCCCTCTGGGCTGTTAAAAGTTTAATGAATTGGGGAGTTCTTAATTAATCACAGATGAATCTGTGCAAAGGGCCGGGCCGCTCATTAGCTACATGGAAAGGTGATCAGATCGCAGGTTTTATGTGTGGATTTTATCTTAGAAAAAATAATAAGTTGGTTCTGTGGAATTAAACACCAGGGTCACTGCCAGAATAAGGTGTTACGGTGCCAGGGCAGGAGCCGTCCGCACGGCCACATTGTGGGGGGCTGCCAGCTACACCCCATACCAAGCTCTAAAAACACATGGTAGGCTGCCGGCAACTTCTCATTAATTTTTCCAACCATCTGGCAATCATCCTGTATGCTCACTAGAGATCATGCCCAGTCTCTATGCTGTGTGCCATCCTACCAGCACCTCATAGTGCCTGCAATTTACCTGCCCACCACTCTGTCTTCCCATCATCTTACATGCACACGGTGCGGTCTGACCTTTATACTGTCCATCAGTTATTCTATCTGCCCATGATTCTGCCTACCATCCTGCCTGCTCATGCTTCTACCATCCTGCCTGCTCATGCTTCTACCATCCTGCCTGCTCCTGCTTCTATCATCCTGCCTGCTCCTGCTTCTACCATCCTGCCTGCTCATGCTTCTACCATCCTGCCTGCTCATGCTTCTACCATCCTGCCTGCTCATGCTTCTACCATCCTGCCTGCTCATGCTTCTACCATCCTGCCTGCTCATGCTTCTATCATCCTGCCTGCTCATGCTTCTACCATCCTGCCTGCTCATGCTTCTATCATCCTGCCTGCTCATGCTTCTACCATCCTGTTTACTCATGCTTCTACCATCCTGCCTGCTCATGCTTCTACCATCCTGCCTGCTCATGCTTCTACCATCCTGCCTGCTCATGCTTCTACCATCCTGCCTGCACATGCTACTACCATCCTGCCTGCTCATGCTACTACCATCCTGCCTGCTCATGCTTCTACCATCCTGCCTGCTCATGCTTCTACCATCCTGCCTGCTCATGCTTCTACCATCCTGCCTGCTCATGCTTCTACCATCCTGCCTGCTCATGCTTCTACCATCCTGCCTGCTCATGCTTCTACCATCCTGCCTGCTCATGCTTCTACCATCCTGCCTGCTCATGCTTCTACCATCCTGCCTGCTCATGCTTCTACCATCCTGCCTCCTCATGCTTCTACCATCCTGCCTGTCCATAATTGTATCTACCTACTATCCTGTCTGCTCATGCTTCTATCATCCTGCCTGCTCATGCTTCTACAATCCTGCCTGCTCATGCTTCTACCATCGGATCATGCTACTACCATTCTGCCTGCCCATGATTCTGTCTACCATCCTGCCTGCTCATGCTTCTGCCATTCTGCCTACCCAGAATTTTGCCTGCCTACCATCCTACTTGCTCATGCTTCTACCATCCTGCTTGCTCATGCTACTGTACATCTGCCTGCCCATAATTCTATCTATCTACCATCCTGCCTGTCCATAGTTCAGTCTACCATACTGCCTACTCTTGCTACTACATTTATTCCATCCCGCCTGCCCATGATTCTGGCCGTCTACTATCCTGACTACCATTGAATGTCAATAACGGCATCTGCCTACTGTCCTGCCTGTCCATGATTCTGTCAATCACTTTGTCCATCTGCCATCCTGCCTAATCATGATTCTGAATATTTACAATTATATTTACAATGTTGTCTGCCCACAAATCTGTCTGTCTAAAATGCTGAGTGTCCATGTTTTTATTTTACCGTCCTGCCTGCCCATGATTATCTCTGTATATCATCCTGCCTGCCCACGATTATCTCTGTATACCATCCTACCTGCCCAAGATTATCTCTGTATACCGTCCTGCCTGCCCACGATTATCTCTGTTTACCATCCTGCCTGCCCACGATTATGTCCGTATACTGTCCTGCAGGCCCAAGATCTCTGTATACCATGCTGCCTGCCCACGATTATCTATGTATACCGTCCTGTCTGCCCACGATTATCTATGTATACCGTCCTGCCTGCCCACGATTATCTCTGTATACCATCCTGCCTGCCCACGATTATCTCTGTATACCGTCCTGCCTGCCCACAATTATCTCTGTATATCGTCCTGCCTGCCCACGATTATCTCTGTATACCGTC
This sequence comes from Anomaloglossus baeobatrachus, assembly GCF_048569485.1. NCBI lineage: Eukaryota > Metazoa > Chordata > Amphibia > Anura > Aromobatidae > Anomaloglossus > Anomaloglossus baeobatrachus. The sequence continues at coordinate 229,892,377 of NC_134360.1, read as the reverse complement.
CTGCCTGCCCACGATTATCTATGTATACCGTCCTGCCTGGCCACGATTATCTCTGTATACCATCCTGCCTGCCCACGATTATCTCTGTATACCGTCCTGCCTGCCCACGATTATCTCTGTGTACCGTCCTGCCTGCCCACGATTATCTCTGTATACCGTCCTGCCTGGCCACGATTATCTCTGTATACCATCCTGCTTGCCCACGATTATCTCTGTATACCGTCCTGCCTGCCCACGATTATCTCTGTATACCGTCCTACCTGCCCACGATTATCTCTGTATACCGTCCTGCCTGCCAACGATTATCTCTGTATACCGTCCTACCTGCCCACGATTATCTCTGTATATCGTCCTGCCTGCCCACGATTATCTCTGTATACCGTCCTGCCTGGCCACGATTATCTATGTATACCGTCCTGCCTGGCCACGATTATCTCTGTATACCGTCCTGCCTGCCCACGATTATCTCTGTATACCGTCCTGCCTGCGCTGGGCTTATGGTGGTGTGTTATCCTGAAATTTCGGACACACAATCTGGGAATTACTTTCTGTAAACCACCAGGTTTGTAAATCTAGCAGCCACAATGGGGCTCCTCAGCTATAGGGCCCCCAGCGCTCATAAGGACACATAGACGCAGAGTGTGCGCAGGATCCTTCCTTTCGATTTCTTTTTCTTCTACCTCGAGAAAACCTAAATGTCGGTTCCCAGAACCTGCTGAGTCCACACTCCCAGCGAGGTGAAATTAATAAGCAATGAGGATTTTCTAAAGCAGATACGTCGCTTATTACTGATGAGCAAAGTACTTAGATCGTCCTCATCGCCAGCTTAACAGATTCCCTCCTTACTTCCCATGCCAATCCGAGAAACCAGTTTCTATGGCAACTAAGTAAGAGTTTACGGAGTCCTGGAAAACTGGATGGCAGTTCTGCTTCGTCTAGAAAACCCGACCAGGAAAAGCTGCGGTAAGCAGAGACAATCCTCCCCGTCACCATCTGCAAACCAGGGGGGTGAAGACTAATGCAAAGTGCATCGAAGAAGTCCATCAATTGCAAATAATCAAGGCGTTATTGTCACTTTGTAACATGTAAAACAAAAATGTCCAAATAATGCATCATCATCATCAATGATATATATTTTACTAAATAATCAAAGAGCATATAAACATAAAAAAAATAAAAATTCACCTAAATGTAATGAGATATAAACTCTGATCACTGACAAGAGGCCACAAGACAACAACAAAATTACCCAGGAGATGAAACTATATGTACAAGAATATAACTACTATAATACTGCCTCCTATGTACAAGAATATAACTACTATAATACTGCTGCTATGTACAAGAATATAACTACTATAATACTGCCCCTATGTACAAGAATATAACTACTATAATACTGCTCCTATGTACAAGAATATAACTACTATAATACTGCCCCTATGTACAAGAATATAACTACTATAATACTGCCCCTATGTACAAGAATATAACTACTATAATACTGCCTCTATGTACAAGACTATAACTACTATAATACTACCCCTATGTACAAGAATATAACTACTATAATACTGCCCCCTATGTACAAGACTATAACTACTATAATACTAATCCTATGTACAAGAATATAACTACTATAATACGGCTCCTATATACAAGAATATAACTACTATAACACTGCTTCTATATACAAAAGAGTATAACTACTATAATACTGCCCCTATGTACAAGAATACAACTACTATAATACTGCTCCTATGTACAAGAAAAAAACTACTATAATACTGCTCCTATGTACAAGAATATATCTACTATAATACTGCTCCTATATACAAGAATATAACTACTATAACACTGCCTCTATATACAAAAGAGTATAACTACTATAATACTGCTCCTATGTACAAGAATACAACTACTATAATACTGCTCCTATGTACAAGAAAATAACTACTATAATACTGCCCCTATGTACAAGAATATAACTGCTATAATACTGCCCCTATATAAAAATTCATAATTTTGTACATAGGGGCAGTATTATAGTAGTTATATTTACTATAATACTGCCTCTATGTACAAGACTATAACTACTATAATACTGCCCCCTATGTACAAGAATATAACTACTATAATAGTAATCCTATGTACAAGAATATAACTACTATAACACTGCTCTTATGTACAAGACTATAACTACTATAATACTGCCCCCTATGTACAAGAATATAACTACTATAATACTGCCCCTATGTACAAAATTATAACTTTGTATATAGGGGCAGTATTATAGCAGTTATATTCTTGTACATAGGGGCAGTATTATAGTAGATATATTCTTGTACATAGGAGCAGTATTATAGTAGTTATATTCTTGTACATAGGGGCAGTATTATAGTAGTTATATTTATTATAATACTGCCTCTATGTACAAGACTATAACTCTATAACTACTATAATACTACCCCTATGTACAAGAATATAACTACTATAATACTGCCCCCTATGTACAAGAATATAACTACTATAATACTAATCCTTTGTACAAGAATATAACTACTATAATACTGCCCCTATGTACAAGAATATAACTATTATAATACTACCCCCATGTACAAGAATATAACTACTATAATACTGTCCCCTATGTACAAGAATATAACTACTATAATACTGCCTCTATGTACAAGAATATAACTACTATAATAATGCGCCTATGTACAAGAATATAACTACTATAAGGGTACTTGCGTACTTACATTTTGAATGCATTTTCAATGCAGAATTGATGCATTCTGGATGCTTGCTCTCCCATAGACAGAGAGGGAAAAGCATCCAAAATGCACAAAATAAGTGACATGTTGCTTTTTAGAACGCTACGTTTCAAAATGCAACATGCGCATGGAATTTCCTTAATTCTCATAGACTTTGCTGGGGACGCAGAATGCATGCGTTTACGCTGCAGTTCAAAACGCTGTGTAAACGCTTATAAATACGCAACGTGCGCACAGACCCTAATACTGCCCCCTATATACAAGAATATAACTACTATAATACTGCCCCTATGTATAAGAATATAACTACTATAATACTGCCGCTATATACAATAATATAGCTACTATAATACTGCCCCTATGTACAAGAATATAACTACTACAATACTGTCCCCTATATACAAGAATTTAACTACTATAATACTGTCTCTATGTATAAGAATATAACTGCTATAATACTGCCGCTATATACAATAATATAGCTACTATAATACTGCCCCTATGTACAAGAATATACTACTATAATAATACTGTCCCCTATGTACAAGAATATAGCTACTATAATACTGCCCCTATGTACAAGAATATAACTACTATAATACTGCCCCCTATGTACAAGAATATATCTACTATAATACTGTCCCTATGTACAAGAATATATCTACTATAATACTGCCCTCTATGTACAAGAATATAACTACTATAATACTGTCCCTATGTACAAGAATATAACTACTATAATACTGCCCCCTATGTACAAGAATATATCTACTATAATACTGCCCCTATGTACAATAATATAACTACTATAATACTGCCCCCTATTGCATATAGAGACTGATATTAGCAGGATCTTTGTAGATATCTTCTCCAGCTTTTCACACCATGTCGGCCAAGTTACAGTTTTCATCTTGACTCAATTAGAGGAAACTCTTTCAGTAGGTGCAGATTTGTCAGGGAAATGACTGTGAGCAGAGGCCGATGGTCTCCATCTCCCATCATCTTCTGAATGCAATTAGCACTAAATTCCGCTTATCTCATGTGCTATAAGTAGATTATTATCTGATGAGTGGGTGAAACGCTGTTAGTGAAATGCGCTGGGTAAAACCTATAATTTGTCCTCATGTTCAGTGCATGTTCTCTTCATCTTTACAGCACATTATTAATAGGCCGTAGATATGTTTCTCCTTATATTCACTACATCTGTTTAATTGGAGACTTCCCCTATATTTCGTATTGATTTCTTACAGTAATCAGAGCTGCAGACATTTGTCTTACAGTCTCAAGACAATGAATTCTCAAATATTCAAACAGGACGTCATTAGGGGGCAAAGGATGCGGTCACTGCTGCTGTTCCCACCTTAAAACAAAGCATCATCAGTGACAGTCATTTCTGGATCAGGGCAAGTCCCTGCTTTACTGAGCATGTGCCGGTTGTCAATTTTAACACATGCTCAGTCTGTTCCCTTTTCACTGTGTGATATTTCTTTGAGTGCGCACGGACATTGCACTCTCATTCAAGCTCTAAAGAGAAGTGATGAGTGCACTGTCAGTGTGCACTGAAAAGGTGAGAATGTGGTAAGTAGGAAGAGCAGAAGCCAGGCAGCCCACAAAGCAGATGTCACCAAACTCAAACGGGAAGTCATCAGTGACTGCTGTTGCGGGGGTGGAGATGGTTTTTGCTTTCCCTGCTTGACGTGTTCTCTCCTTTTCTATGCACACTGACAGTGCACTCTTTAACTGGCTCGTCGCTTCTCTTTAGAATTGACGAAAATGGATCGCAATGTCAGTGCGCACTGAAAGGAACATTGCACGGTGAAGAGGAAAAGCATACTGAGAATGCGTTGGAAAGGACAACCAGCACATGTGACTCGCCCACCCCAGGGCTATGGGACACCCGGTGCCGGGCCGGACTAGTCCGGTGGTAGTCAGTGGTGGCTGGGCCCGGCTCCGTGGCCCTGGTGGGTGTCAGTAGAATATGTGGCTAGATGAATAAAGTTTGTGTTCGTGACGCCACCTGTGGTATGCGGCTATTAAGCCGCCGCTGCTGTGTGAGGCCTCCGGGATGGTGATATGGCAGCAATGGTGGTACTGCTCCCCACAGGTGGAGCAATGCCCGGGGCACAGTTAGTGCTTGTGAGTGTCTATGCAGCTGAAATAACAGAGACCACTTCAAGGGTGCAGTTCAAGTTCTGTTACTCACAGTTCTTGTCAGGGCAGGCAGAACCCTTGGACTGCTGGGACCGCTGTCAGGGACCTCCGTCTTCTGGGTGATTCAGAGTGTGAAATCCGGTACCCTCTCTCTTAGTGTCTCTTTCTCTGCTGTCTTCACTAGCCTTGCCTTTGTTAAGATGGACTTGGCTTGGCCTCCATTACAGCCTCCAGGCTGGGGGGTCACCTGTCGGCTGATTACCCCTTTTCTGAAGGGCTGCTCTGGGTTCTGGCCCTGGGAGCTTACAACGTCCCTGGGCCTCGGTTTTTACTGTTTGGAGATTGTCTTTTCACTCCTCCAGTCTCTAGGGACCGTCCCCTGTCGCAGCTAATCACTCCACCGATGTCACTGTGGACCAGGCCACCGCAGCCTGCAGCTACTCGTAGCGCCTCTGGGCCCTCGGCTTCGGTACCCAACAAGGACAGCTCGTGGTACCTACAGGACTACCCGCGGCCCTGCGACCCTTTCTTTCCTTCTCTTCTTTCTCCTCCTTGCCTGCCTCAGCAGGCCTCCTCCTCCCTCCTTTCTCTCGTTCTTCTCCTCCAACTACATGCTGCTTCTCTCACTCCCTGAGGTAAACTGAAACTAACTTGACCTTCCTTTCTCTATCTGCTCTCTGGTGGCTCCTCCCACCTCCCCAGTTGCTAAGCTACCACCCTATGGGAGCAGGGATGGGTCTTACAGCCCCTCTCAGCATGCAGCATGGGAGGGTTGCCTGCCACTTTCCCTGGTCCTGTGTGTCCCTAGCAATGGGTGTAGTGTGAATTTACCAGGGGACCGGAGTTCACTCTCTTCCTCTCCCAGAATGGGGCATCACACCGCTTGATGGGGTGCAATGACCTGTGGCGACGGAAGCCTCAGGGGCGCCACACTCCCCCACAGCAAATCCCAGCACGTCCTCGGGCTGAAAAACAACAAAAACATATGGAGAAACTGCAAAACATTTTTGGTATGCAAAAACATAAAACAATAAAACATTTCTTCCCTTTATGGGAGGCACAAATTCTTTAACGTTGCAAACTTCTTATAAAGAAACTATATGTGCACTTCCAGTTCATTGCACGGTTTGGGCACTTCCCCCATAATTCTGGTAGGGGGCACAACGGGTGCAACTATGTACATTTTCGGCTACAACAAGTCCAGTAGCCCGGCAGTTCGTTTCTTTCAATTAACACTAATGGGACAAATCAACCAGCCATTAAGTCCAATGGCCTGGTTACATAGGACACATAAACAACATACCAGCCACTAAGTCCAATGGCCTGGTAGGACACAACACATACACTTCCACCGGGGCCCACATTCCAGTTCAGTGGCCCGGTAACACATAGCATGGGGGGGTGACGTCTTCAAAAAGCATCAGGGGCAGTACAGCAGGAAAGGGTGTCATCTTCGAAAAGAATAAGGGGCAAAACACGAGGGACTTCTTCAAAAAGAATTAGGGGCTATGTACAGTTCAGCTGCTTCTTACTTCTTTACATGTAGGGATTCTTCTCTGGCTCCCCACCTGGCAGCAGGTAGACAGCGGTCAGCACAGTCTGCGTCTGCTGGTCTTGGCGGGCCGCGCCTGGCATGGCGGCGGCCTGTATTGGAGTCGCTGCTGCGGTGTGGATGGGCGCCGCTCCGGCGGCAAAATCTTGGCGGGCCGCACCTGGCGTGGCTGCGGCCTGGATCGGCGTCGCCGTGCCGGGCGTCTCTCCAGGGACCGCGGGCATGGCAGCGGGGGTTGGGGCACCCGCGCCGGCAGGGGCATTAAATGACTCACCCCTCAGTAGCATCTCCGGTGTTCTGGCGGTCGCTGCTCCGCGCGTCGCTTGCCGGATCTGCTGCATCACCTTCGCTGCGATAAGGTACATTTTCTTTATCTGCTGGTCTGGCATTTAGACTCTCTCTGCCAGCCTGCCAGCTTATCTAGTCGCCATTTCTTCTTCCTCCGCCTTCCATGGCGGGCACTGCTTCGCGCTCTTTTCTTGGACAAGGGGGCGGGGCTTCTCTTCGCGCCCTTTCTTCTTTCACGCCCCCCTTCTTCCCGCGCTCAGCAGCGCTAATGGCGGCGGTTTCTCAGTAAAGTACACAGTCTGTCACACGGTTCTTCAGGCGCACAGTACCCGGTTAGACCGGGCACGAAATCCTGTTCGTGACGCCAAATGTTGACTCGCCCACCCCAGGGCTATGGGACACCCGGTGCCGGGCCGGACTAGTCCGGTGGTAGTCAGTGGTGGCTGGGCCCGGCTCCGTGGCCCTGGTGGGTGTCAGTAGAATATGTGGCTAGATGAATAAAGTTTGTGTTCGTGACGCCACCTGTGGTATGCGGCTATTAAGCCGCCGCTGCTGTGTGAGGCCTCCGGGATGGTGATATGGCAGCAATGGTGGTACTACTCCCCACAGGTGGAGCAATGCCCGGGGCACAGTTAGTGCTTGTGAGTGTCTATGCAGCTGAAATAACAGAGACCACTTCAAGGGTGCAGTTCAAGTTCTGTTACTCACAGTTCTTGTCAGGGCAGGCAGAACCCTTGGACTGCTGGGACCGCTGTCAGGGACCTCCGTCTTCTGGGTGATTCAGAGTGTGAAATCCGGTTCCCTCTCTTTAGTGTCTCTTTTTCTGCTGTCTTCACTAGCCTTGCCTTAGGTAGATGGACTTGGCTTGGCCTCCATTACAGCCTCCAGGCTGGGGGTCACCTGTCGGCTGATTACCCCTTTTCTGAAGGGCTGCTCTGGGTTCTGGCCCTGGGAGCTTACAACGTCCCTGGGCCTCGGTTTTTACTGTTTGGAGATTGTCTTTTCACTCCTCCAGTCTCTAGGGACCGTCCCCTGTCGCAGCTAATCACTCCACCGATGTCACTGTGGACCAGGCCACCGCAGCCTGCAGCTACTCGTAGCGCCTCTGGGCCCTCGGCTTCGGTATCCAACAAGGACAGCTCGTGGTACCTACAGGACTACCCGCGGCCCTGCGACCCTTTCTTTCCTTCTCTTCTTTCTCCTCCTTGCCTGCCTCAGCAGGCCTCCTCCTCCCTCCTTTCTCTCGTTCTTCTCCTCCAACTACATGCTGCTTCTCTCACTCCCTGAGGTAAACTGAAACTAACTTGACCTTCCTTTCTCTATCTGCTCTCTGGTGGCTCCTCCCACCTCCCCAGTTGCTAAGCTACCACCCTATGGGAGCAGGGATGGGTCTTACAGCCCCTCTCAGCATGCAGCATGGGAGGGTTGCCTGCCACTTTCCCTGGTCCTGTGTGTCCCTAGCAATGGGTGTAGTGTGAATTTACCAGGGGACCGGAGTTCACTCTCTTCCTCTCCCAGAATGGGGCATCACACCGCTTGATGGGGTGCAATGACCTGTGGCGACGGAAGCCTCAGGGGCGCCACACTTGCTCAGTAGAGTAAAAACTAGTACAGCCCCTAAAATGGATGTCACTGATGATGCTTCTTTTCAGGATGGGGACAGCAGCTGCAGCATTGAGCACAGCCCTGACCTATACCAGTCCTATGCAGAACTAAAGGTTTCCTCTTCTGTGTGTAATGTAGCAATAGGATTCGTTAGGCTGAGTAAGGCATGGTAAAAGGATCAAAACACAGCTTTGTTTTTTCAGTAATCAGGAAAACAATTGAGGAACAAAAAAGCAATAGGGTGATACCGCACTACTGAAGAAGGAAACCGGCACCGCTCTCCTTCGCCATGGAGACTTTGTGTGAGGAAATGGCTTTGGGTGGGGTTCATGATACTTACTTGCTGCTTCAGTCCAGTGTCCATCACCCCTGCTGCCAGTCGTCGACGTAGATGAGTAGTGAGACACGCAACACCAGGGTTCACTTGGCCAGCCAGTATTCTTCACAATGGTATCACAGACATGGCCTTCTTTAATCTCTCTCTGGGGTACTATTCTTTACTGTGCCCCCTGCTATCTCTCGGACCTTGGACCACGCTCAACAGCAAGTCCTCGGTCCCGAATTCCTGGATATATCCACGACCGTGCAGCAATTCAAAGTGGTTGACTTCAACTGCTGTTGCCAGCGATTGGTATCTCACCGCAAGGTGATATGCTTGGTTCCACTCCCGGTCTATCTCTGGTCCACTGACATTCAGTCTCCGCGAGACTCTGACCCGCCAAGTTGCTCACCAGCCGTTGTATCTGGGTTTGCTGATCCCCAGCCTCACAACCAGCCTACCTGGCAGTGGCCGCTTCCCCAGTCGGTTGCCACTCAGTCAACTTTCTTCTCTAGCCTCGCTCAAAGAGTGGTCTCCCTTGGCATCTGCTTTGGAAATGGAGCCGATTGGGCCTGTTGGGGGGAGTCGTCTCCATCTTCTCAACCACACCGTCCAAAGTGGGGCCTACTCCGCTCATTTCTTCAAAGTCACCACCCGTTCCCTATCAGATTCCAGGGAAGGCCAGGCTCTGTCTCTTCGGTACACCCACTGGAAGTAGGCACCACTAAATACGTAGCTTTGCTTAGTCCCCAGCTTCTGATCAAACAGGGTTTGACTTTGCGCACTTTTTCCACTGTACTACCCACAATGGGTGGGGCTCTTTTTCTGTCCCAGGCAATGTCCTGCCATCTTTGTTTTCAAGGCTATTAGTAGTTCCTTAAGCTTAGGCATCTTGAATCTACTTCTCGACCACTCTCCTCTTGAGCTCCCTCTCCTAGTTATCCGTCCCTGCCACCTATCACTTCTCCCTTTTCACATTGTGAATACATTTGCATTAGCTCTGCTCCTTGAGCCAAATAACATAGGACTGCTCAGAAGGCGTGCAAGCAAGGGAAACCTGGGATGTGGGACTACACTTAAGGCCGCTTTACACGCTGCAATATCATGACCGATATCGCCAGCGTGCGTACCCGCCCCCATCAGTTGTGCGACACGGGCAAATCGCTGCCCGTGTAGCACAACATCGCCTGGACCCGTCACACTACTTACCTGCCCTGCGACGTTACTGTGACCGGCAAACCGCCTCCTTTCTAAGGGGGCGGTTCGTTCAGCGTCACAGCGACGTCACAAAGCGTCAGTGAACCGCCGCCCAATAGAAGCGGAGGGGCGGAGATGAGTGGGACGTAACATCCCGCCCACCTCCGTCCTTCCGCATTGTGGCCGGGAGGCAGGTAAGGAGAGCTTCCTCGTTCCTGCGGTGTCACACGGAGCGATGTGTGCTGCCGCAGGAACGAGGAACAACTTCGTTACTGCTGCAGTAACAATATTTGAGAATGGACCCCCATGTCACCGATGAGCGAGTTTGCACGTTTTTGCGACGATGCAAAATCGCTCATAGGTGTCACATGCAACGGCATCGCTAATGCGGCTGGATGTGCGCCACAAAATCAGTGACCCCAACGAGATCGCTTGAGCGATGTCGTAGCATGTAAAGCCCGCTTTAGGTATAATGTCTAGAAGATACAGTGGCATGCAAATGTTTGGGCACCCCTGGTCAAAATTTTTGTTATTGTGAACAGTTAAGTAAGTTAAAGATTAAATAAAGTTAAAGATGACACATTTGCTTTATATTTTAGGTAAACAAAAATATTTTCATCTTTTTCATTTTAAAAATTACAAAAAGGAAAATGGGCTGATGCAAAAATTTGGACACCTTTGGAGATTTCTCTGTTCATATATCTTTGACCAAGGTTTTAGACCTTAATTATCCTGTTGGGGTTATTGCTTGTTCACCATCATTGTTAGGAAAGGACGGTGATGCAAATTTCACAGCTTTATCAAAACCCAGTCTCCTCTAATCTTATGTCAAAAATATAGCAACCATGGGTTCTTCTAAGCAGCTGCCTAGCACTCTGAAAATGAAAATGGTGAAGGTCCAAAGAGCAAGAGATGGCTGTAAGAAGATAGCAAAGTGTTTTCAAGTTGCCCTTTCCTCAGTTGGAAATGTAATTAAGAAATGACAGCTACCAGGAACAGTGAAGGTCAAAATAAGGTCTGGAAGACCAAGCAACTTCTCTGTGAGATCTGCTGGTAGGATTGCTAGAGAGGCAAATCAGAACCCCTGCTTGACTGTAAAAGACCTTTAGGAAATTTTGCAGACTCTGGAGTTGTGGTACATTGTTCTACTGTTCAGAGACACCTGCATAAATATGGCCTTCATGGAAGAGTCATCAGAAGAAAACCTCTCCTGCATCCTCACCATAAAATTCAGAGTCAGAAGTCTGAAAAAGAACATCTAAACAAGACTGAGGCATCTTAAAAACAAGTCTTGAGGGCCGATGAAGTTAAAATAGAACACTTTGGAAACAATGATCAAAGTTTTGTGTGGAGAAAAAAGGGCACAGAATTTCAGGAGAAAAATATCTCACCAATCATTAAGCATGGGGGTGGATCAATCATGCTTTGGGGTTGTGTTGCAGCCAGTGGCACAGGGAACATTTGACAGGTAGAGGGAAGAATGGATTCAATAAAATTTCAACAAATTCTTGATGCTAACATAACACCATCTGTAAAAAAGAAATTAAGTTGAAAAGAAGAGAAAAAAAAAGAAAAAAAGAGGATGGCTTCTACAAATAGATAATGATCCTAAACACACTTCAAAATCCAAAATACACGACCTCAAAAGGTACAAGTTAAAGGTTTTAAAATGGTCCTCACAGTCCTCTTATCTGAACATCATTGCAAATCTGTGGCTAGACTTCAAAAGAATAGTGCATACAAGACAAGCTAGAATCTCAAAGAACTGGAAGAAATCTCCAAGGATGAGCAGAGCATGCAAGACGAACCAGGAATCTCACAGAACTGGAAGACCTCTCCAAGGAAGAGCAGTGCATGCAAGACGAACCAGGAATCTCACAGAACTGGAAGACCTCTCCAAGGATGAGCAGAGCATGCAAGACGAACCAGGAATCTCACAGAACTGGAAGACCTCTCCAAGGATGAGCAGAGCATGCAAGACGAACCAGGAATCTCACAGAACTGGAAGACCTCTCCAAGGAAGAGCAGAGTTTGACGCCCTGGGCAAGCCAGGGGTCACAGGTCATAACACCACCACACCCTACACCCCAGATAGGTACACCAAAGCTACACAAAAATCCTTGTTGCCTTCCTCCAGGGGCTGATGTCCACACCAGGGGGTGGGCCAGGCGGTTGGCTCCGCCCACCAAGGAGTTCACAGTCATGGAGGCGGAAAAACCAGGGAGATAGAGAACAGTTACTGAAGGAGAAGGAAGTGGTAAAGGAGCAAGAGAGAGGAGTTAAAGGTGGAAGAGAAAGTGACAGTTGAGAAAGCCTGAAGTTGGTCCGGGTGTGTGCCCCAGACCGAGAGACAGCAAGGTCAGCAGACGGCGGTGACCGTCTGCAGGAGAGGCTGCTTGGAGGTTGCCGAAAGGACCGTGGACGGGTGGTGGCCCGGCGGTACCGGAGCGGTATACGAAGAGAAGCCAGCACCATTGGCAGGGGCCTTTCGGATCCCGGCAAGGCTAGGAGTCGCCGTGAATTTGCCAAATCCGTCAGTGAAGGGGACCTCTGGGTCTCCCAACAACCAAGTCCCGATTGAAGGCAACAGTCCAACCGTTAGAGAGAGACACCGCCACCGCCAAGGCACCAGTTTCTCAGGGCCAGCGCCTGCGGGCAAAGAGGGGCTCCTCCGGCCCATATCCAAGCCGGGGAGCGGGTTACCGGTGGGAACCCATCGCTACCAACATCATCTTAGGTGCAGGAAAAGGGACAGTCACCGTCAACCACTGGGGAAAAGTAACTGCAGCCGTCCGTGGGAACCGTCTTTCCAGCCGTGTGTTTTACCGAGAACTGTGTCATCGTCTCAGGCTGAGTGAGTACCACAGTGCCGTGAGGCACAGCGCTGCCCCCGCGTCCCTGCACCCCACCAAGCCCTGCACCGGCACCGCCATCCCTCATCACCCACCTCATCACTGGGCCCCGGGACAACTACCCCCTACCCACGGAGGGGAGAACCAACAACTTTGCTGCTCCCTGTCATCGCTCCCGGGATCCCCATACAGAGCAGCGGTGGTGTCCACACAATCACCACAACCGTGGGTGGCGTCACGGACAATAAACAATCCCAAAAACCAAACCCTTTCACTCACGGGCGAGGAGCGCCGCTCAAGTCCCCGGGATCCGGCCCATCGCTCGAGCCACCGAGCAGCAGCAGGCCGCAGCAGCCGCGGCAGCCGGACCCGAGCAGTGGGAGAGCGCGGCGTCCCCTCCTCCGCCCGCGACACAGAGCATGCAAGACGAACCAGGAATCTCACAGAACTGGAAGACCTCTCCAAGGAAGGGCAGTGCATGCAAGACGAACCAGGAATCTCACAGAACTGGAAGACGTCTCCAAGGAAGAGCAGAGCATGCAAGACGAGCCAGGAATCTCACAGAACTGGAAGACATCTCCAAGGAAGAGCAGTGAATACAAGACGAGCCAGGAATCTCACAGAACTAGAAGACCTCTCCAAGGAAGAGCAGTGCATGCAAGACGAGCCAGGAATCTCACAGAACTGGAAGACCTCTCCAAGGAAGAGCAGAGCATGCAAGACGAACCAGGAATCTCACAGAACTGGAAGATGAGCTAGGAATCTCAGAGAACTGGAAGATATCTCCAAGGAAGAAAGGAGGAAAACTGAAAGACTCTTGGCTGCTACAAAAAGCGTTTTCAAGCTGTTATACCTGCCAAAGGCACTGCTACTATATACTCACCATGCAGGGTGCACAAACTTTCTTTTTCGTTAATTTAAAAATGCAAACAATGAAAATATATATTTCTGCCTAAAATACAATGGCAATGCGTTATCTTTAACTTTATGTCTTTCAGAGATCATTTCATCTTCAACTTCTTTAACTTTTCACAAGAACAGTCACTTTGACCAGGGGTGCCTAAACTTTTGCATGCCACTGTATGCGAGTTATTCTGAGGCACATCTCCTGTCTTATGATTGGCTCAGGCTGCTGTTCATGCTGTAGCTCGGCTTTGTTTTTTGACCGCCATGAAACACAAACTCAGAAGGAAGGTCCATGGAGAACATCATAAATGAAAGAACGTCCCTCTGTAAATAATTAATAAAACAATATACCATAAAATAAAGTTGTTTGTTGTCACCCCTGAGATACAATGTGTCACCGATCCATCGTCTCTGCTCTCATTGAGCATCCACTCTGTGGACCCCGTGGTGGCTCCCACTGATGCTCACAATTTACATTGGTGGTATCTGTGACATTCGGCCGGACGTATAGATTGTTTGAGCCTTCGATGAGCTCATGTTTGATTCTGTAGCTTCCTCTGAACTTTTTACGTGTTGCTTATTGGTCTCAGTGGACGAAACGTCTATTATAAGGTTGAGACAAATATTATAGAGGGGACGTTTCAGGATCGATACAATGTAGACTCATCTCTGGGTGGATCTCAATTGTCTTGCTCTCTGACAAAGCAATTAATTTAGTGCCATTGCATGTGGTGGTCATGATGAAATGTACAACGGGAATATGGACCATTATCCGTCCACTCAATCTATGTGGATCCCTTATTTCCATTTATTTCATGAACTCGAAGAGTTATCAGGAAGAACATGGAAGTCAATAGGAAATTCAAGCAATTTCCAGAACATCTGGAAAAATGCTCCAGTTCGCCATTGACTTCAATTGCTCGCTCATCCAGTAATTCAAAGTACTGAGCACCCGAGCATAGTAGTGCCCACTCATCACTAGTTACGAGTACTGAGCACCCGAGCATGGTAGTGCTCGCTCATCACTAGTTACATGTACAGAGCACCCGAGCATGGTAGTGCCCGCTTATCACTAGTTACGATTACTGAGCACCTGAGCATGGTAGTGCCCGGTCATCACTAGTTACAAGTACTGAGCACCCGAGCATGGTAGTGCTCGCTCATCACTAGTTACGAGTACTGAGCACCCGAGCATGGTAGTGCCCGCTCATCACTAGTTACATGTACAGAGCACCCGAGCATGGTAGTGCCCGCTCATCAGTAGTTACGATTACTGAGCACCTGAGCATGGTAGTGCCCGGTCATCACTAGTTACGAGTACTGAGCACCCGAGCATGGTAGTGCCCGCTCATCACTAGTTACATGTACAGAGCACCCGAGCATGGTAGTGCCCGCTTATCAGTAGTTACGATTACTGAGCACCTGAGCATGGTAGTGCCCGCTCATCACTAGTTACGAGTACTGAGCACCCGAGCATGGTAGTGCCCACTCATCACTAGTTACGAGTACTGAGCACCCGAGCATGGTAGTGCCCGCTCATCACTAGTTACATGTACAGAGCACCCGAGCATGGTAGTGCCCGCTTATCAGTAGTTACGATTACTGAGCACCTGAGCATGGTAGTGCCCGGTCATCACTAGTTACAAGTACTGAGCACCTGAGCATGGTAGTGCCCACTCATCACTAGTTAGAGCACATAAATGATGCAGCCCAAAAGGGATTGTACAAGATTTGAAAAATGTCCTGCTTTCTACCAAACACAGCGCCACACTTGTCCTCAGGTTGTATGTGGAAGTGCTGCTGAACTCTATTCTCTTCAGTTTAGCTTTACTAAAATTCAAGACACAATCCATAAAAAAAACCATAGGGCTTTTTTTGGAAGGAGTCGGCCATGTTTCCTAATCCTGTACAGCCCCTTCATGTGTCAGCTCTAAAACATTTGTGATAAATTGTTGCATCAGCCGTAAATGTGTGCGATGTTCACAACAATCGATAGACGGGAGGATTCTGTTATAGCTTCTGCGTTGGGTTTTGAAAAGCACCTATGTGTTTACATATCAGTCTCATTGATTAAGCCATATATCACGGCGTTTACTGCTCTCTGGAGACGCGGCAGTGATGGCCTCCATATTCCCACAGTCCTTGTTACAATACTGTCAGCTTTGCTAAGCAACAGAAACGACACTTACTCCTAACTGGTCCCAGTAGTGTGCCGGCTACCATTAGGGCTGCTTCTCACTTGCGAGTTTCTCACAGTAGAGCGATGGAGAAAATCTCGCATTGGAATCGGACACATGTTAGTGAATGATTCAGCTCTCATCTGCGATTTTTTTCTCAGTCCAAATCGGACTGAGAAAAAAATCGCAGCATGATGCTTTTTTGCGAGTTTCTACTGCGAGTTTCTCCAATGCAAGTCTATGGGAGCGTGTCAATAATCGGATGTCACGGGAGGGCATTCACACCATCCTAGTGACATCCGATTTTCTAAATACATTTCTCGCATGTTTCCTAAAACACTGGAAACGAGCGATGTCTCACAATGTCTGTCAATCACTATTCTCTGTCAGTCGGTCTCTCCCTCTCGGTCTCTATTCTCTCTCTGTCGGTCCGTCACTATCTCTGTCCCTCTCTCACAGTCTGTCGGTCATTTTCCCCTCCTCTCTCATACTCACCGTTCCCCGGCGCGGCGCTGCGCTGCACGGCATTCACACTGCTGCGGCGGCTTTTACTATTTTGAAAAAGCCGGCCGCTCATTAAACAATCTCGTATTCCCTGCTTTCCCCGCCCACAGGCGCCTATGATTGGTTGCAGTGAGACACGCCCCCACGCTGAGTGACAGGTGTCTCACTGCACCCAATCACAGCAGCCGGTGGGCGGGTCTATACTGTGCAGTGAAATACATAATTAAATAATTTAAAAAATGGCGTGCGGTCCCCCCCAATTTTAATACCAGCCAGATAAAGCCATACGGCTGAAGGCTGGTATTCTCAGGATGGGGAGCCCCACGTTATGGGGAGCCCCCCAGCCTAACAATATCAGCCAACAGCCGCCCAGAATTACCGCATACATTATATGCGACAGTTCTGGGACTGTACCCGGCTCTTCCCGATTTGCCCTGGTGCGTTGGCAAATCGGGGTAATAAGGAGTTAATGGCAGCCCATAGCTGCCACTAAATCCTAGATTAATCATGTCAGGCGTCTATGAGACACCCTCCATGATTAATCTGTAAGTTACAGTAAATAAACACACACACACATGAAAAAATCCTTTATTAGAAATAAAAAACACAAACACATTCCCTCATTACCAATTTAATAAGCCCCAAAAAGCCCTCCATATCCGGCGTACTCCACGGACCTCCAGCGTCGCTTCCAGCATGAAGGTGACAGGAGCTGCAGAAGACACCGCCGCTCCGGTCACCTCCAAGCAGCAACTGAGGTGAGTAGCGCGATCGGCTGAGCTGTCACTGAGGTTACCTGCTGTCACTGTTGGAGGATGCAGCGGTGGCCGCGATTAACCTCAGTGACAGCTCAGCCGATCGCGCTACTCACCTCAGTTGCTGCTTGGAGGTGACCGGAGCGGCGGTGTCTTCTGCAGCTCCTGTCACCTTCATGCTGGAAGCGACGCTGGCGCATCCTGGATTACGCCGGACATGGAGGGCTTTTTGGGGCTTATTAAAGTGGTGATGAGGGAATGTGTTTGTGTTTTTTATTTCTAATAAAGGATTTTTTCGGGTGTGTGTGTTTATTTACTGTAACTTACAGATTAATCATGGAGGGTGTCTCATAGACGCCTGACATGATTAATCTAGGATTTAGTGGCAGCTATGGGCTGCCATTAACTCCTTATTACCCCGATTTGCCAATGCACCAGGGCAAATCGGGAAGAGCCGGGTACAGTCCCAGAACTGTCGCATATAATGTATGCGGCAATTCTGGGCGGCTGTTGGCTGATATTGTTAGGCTGGGGGGCTCCCCATAACGTGGAGCTCCCCATCCTGAGAATACCAGCCTTCAGCCGTATGGCTTTATCTGGCTGGTATTAAAATTGGGGGGGACCGCACGCCATTTTTTTAAATTATTTATTTATTTATTTCACTGCACAGTATAGACCCGCCCACCGGCTGCTGTGATTGGGTGCAGTGAGACACCTGTCACTCAGCGTGGGGGCGTGTCTCACTGCAACCAATCATAGGCGCCTGTGGGCGGGGAAAGCAGGGAATACGAGATTGTTTAATGAGCGGCCGGCTTTTTCAAAATAGTAAAAGCCACCGGAGCAGTGTGAATGCCGTGCAGTGCAGCGCAGCGCCGGGGATCGGTGAGTATGAGAGAGGGCTGCTAACTTCAGTCACTCGGGGGATTAGTGGTCACCGGTGAGCCCTTCACTGGTGACCGCTAATCAGGACGCGACACAGACAGAGCCGCAGCATGACAATGAAGTCGGGTTAAGTTCACCCGAGTTCATTCTGATTGTGCGGCTCTGTCTGTGTCTGCTGTCATCTGCCATTCAGCTCTGCTACATGGCTGTCTGTGTCTGCTGTCAGCGGCCATGTAGCAGCGCTGAATGGCAGATGACATAGTAAAAAATACGCATTACACACGCATTACACACGCTAGTAAAATCATTAATTTATTCAGAAAAAGCATCGTACTTGCGTTGCACTCGCACCTAACGTGAACTAAAATCAGCCGAGTATTTTTCAGCCCAGTCGGACCGATTTTACTCGCATAGATGTGTTTCCACCCTTAGTGGGCGTATATAGAGACTACATTACTGGGGTCTCAGCTCGTCACAGAGCTCATTGTAATCACATAAAGGGGAACACCAACCTTGTGACTAAACCCTATTTGCAATTCTGTGCAAATATTACTCATAAAGTGTCATGCATTTTACGGGTTGGGATCCAGTACATCCTTACATTCAGCGCAGAGAATCATTATTGTATTAAAGTAGCCACAAAGTGGATTTTACTACGTCTGCTGCACACTGTGGAAAACATCTGTGTAGATTCATTGTGGAACTTTTATTCTGCAGCATATCAACTTATGCTGCAGTTTTCTTGCAGATTTTTCTAATGGTGTTCAATAGTGATGCACAACACTACCATGCTCATCTACTCTGTGCTTGTAACTAGTGATGAGTGGGCACTACCATGCTCGGCTACTCTGTGCTTGTAACTAGTGATGAGTGGGCACTACCATGCTCGGCTACTCTGTGCTTGTAACTAGTGATGAGTGGGCACTACCATGCTCTGGTACTCTGTGCTTGTAACTAGTGATGAGTGGGCACTACCATGCTCGGCTACTCTGTGCTTGTAACTAGTGATGAGTGGGCACTACCATGCTCTGGTACTCTGTGCTTGTAACTAGTGATGAGCAGGCACTACCATGCTCGGGTGCTCTGTGCTTGTAACTAGTGATGAGTGGGCACTACCATGCTCGGCTACTCTGTGCTTGTAACTAGTGATGAGTGGGCACTACCATGCTCGGCTACTCTGGGCTTGTAACTAGTGATGAGCGGACACTACCATGCTCGGCTACTCTGTGCTTGTAACTAGTGATGAGTTGGCAGTACCATGCTCGGCTACTCTGTGCTTGTAACTAGTGATGAGCGGGCACTACCATGCTCGGGTGCTCTGTGCTCGAAACTAGAGATGAGCGGGCACTACCATGCTCAGGTGCTCAGTACTTGTAACTAGAGATGAGCGGGCACTACCATGCTCAGGTGCTCGGTACTCGTAACTAGTGATGAGCGAGCACTACCATGCTCAGGTGCTCAGTACTCGTAACTAGTGATGAGCGAGCACTGCCATGCTCGGGTGCTCTGTACTCGTAACTAGTGATGAGCGAGCACTGCCATGCTCAGGTGCTCAGTACTCATAACTAGAGATGAGCGGGCACTACCATGCGCGGGTGCTCAGTACTCTACATCAGAAAAACCCTATGAAGCAGTATATCCGTATTGGGCAAAGCAGCCTCCTATACTGATACAAACTACATTCATGTTTAGCCAATATTATGTCCATCCACTATGCCCAGTGGGAATCTGGGCTCTTAATAAGGATACTGTCATGCTTCAGGACTTGATCCAGTGACCTTGTGCTGCTAGGGCAGTTTTCTTTCTTGCTGAGCCGCAGCCTGGTCAATCCCTGTCTAAATGCTGATGGTCTATTTACTTGTACCTTTGCTTCACTTCCGATGGTGTGCGGTTATCACCTGTTTTCAATTGCTTATTGTCTCTGGGTTATCACATCCTGGGTAGGGCTTTTTATACTTTCCTATTCCAGCCATTCTTTGTTGGCTATATTAATTCCTATGTGGCTCCAGCTAGGACTTCCAGCGTCACTGCTAAGGATCGTTGCCTGTCAGATACAGACCAGCTTGGTTTATTCTCTAGGCTTTTTCACTTGTCTCACCTACTCCTCTATCCTGTTTATAGTTAGGTTGTAGGAATTTATTCTTTCTTTCAGTAGATATTTCCTCTTTTTCCCCTTTTGCATGTGTTCAATGTTTCCACCCTTTGGGACCTTACCTATCTCTGCATGCTTTACCTATTCTGGTTTATAGTGCTCAGCAATATCACTCTATGTCCTAAACAGGTATGAGGAACAACACGACGGCCTTTCAGGTAGCCAGGTCCGAGTTGCAGTCTCCTGGTGTTGCGTCTAGGGTTATTCCAGCCTATGTTAAGTGCCCCCAGGAACTGTGCAGCTGGGAATGTTATGGTCATGTCACACACAACGACAGCGGCGACTACGTCGCTGCTAAGTCACCATTTTCTGTGACGTAGCAGCGACCTTGCTAGCGATGTCGCTGTGTGTGACATCCAGCAACGACCTGGCCCCTGCTGTGAGGTCGCCGGTTGTTGCTCAATGTCCTGGACCATTTTTTGGTCATTGCTCTCCCGCTGTGAAGCACACATCACTGTGTGTGACAACGATAGAGCAACGAACTGAATGTGCAGGGAGCCGGCTTCTGCGGACGCTGGTAACCAAGGTAAATATCGGGTAACCAAGAAAAGGCTTTGCTTGGTTACCCGATATTTACCTTCGTTACCAGCGTCCGCAGCTTCTTGAAGCCGGCTCCCTGCTCCCTGCACACGTAACCAAGGTACACATCGGGTAACTATAAGCAAAGCGATTTGCTTAGTAACCCGATGTGTACTATGGTAACGAAGCACAGCGTCGTTACACGGGTCGCTGGTGGCTGGAGGCTGATCTCTGATCGCTGTGGAGATCTGCCTGTTTGACAGCTCACCAGCGACATTTGTAGCGACGCTCCAGCGATCTCTGCCAGGTCAGATCGCTGGTGGGATCGCTGGAGCGTCGCTATGTGTGACGGTACCTTAAGTCGGTATAGGAACCAGTTGGGTCAGGTGCTGAAGATCAGAGATGGGCTTTATTTACCTGTGATGGAATATGTACGTGCATAACACATAGATTTGATATAATCCCTTCCAAAATGTCCAGCTCTAAAGCCACTGATAAAACACTTTGGGGAAGATAACTCCAAAATTTTAGAAACTGGTCCAAAATGTCACTTTATATTTTCTCTGCACCAAGATCTGTGTTTCCCAATTTCTCTTATTTCTAGAGATGATTCTTATTTGGAGAGAAATCATTGGTTAACTGGATTTGGTTGGAGATTTTGGCTTCTTCGAAACACTCTCCGGTTTCCTCATGGTTGGGAGTCTGGTGGCTTGGTTTTCTGGCGGCGTTCACATTTGACTGTTATGAGAAGATCATTACAGATGACTATAAGCCATCACTGAGCATAGTCAATACTCGTTCTGCTAAATGATACAGTCTCAACTGCTAACAAGCCCCATAAAGCAAGATATTCATGACACATTCTCATTATGTTGCGTTGCTTATAATAGACATATGATAAAATCAGATTGATGGCTCCGTGCCTCGTAAGGCGTCTTATAAATTCCAATTCTTGCAAATTTACCAAATCTACAACGTAATGTAATGAATCTGATTTGTACTGATTTATCTGAAGATGATCGATTGCCATTTAGGTCTGTGATAAACGAAGTCTCTGATTTCCAGCAATTATATCTGTTTTGGGTTTTTTTTTATGTTTTGAGTTTTCAAGGAACCTCATAAATTTATTGCAGGAAGCGTCAGTAAATCATCTGCGCCATTCACAGGAAGCCTCTTTATTGTCTGTATTTAATAGGATGGCGGATACCCTAGAGGCTTATCTACAACCAAGCTCACTGTCAGGATCCGATAACATCTTCCTTTTATTAAGGAATGAAAATAAATTTAATTTTATAGCAATAATAATACAAGGTTCAGATGTGAAACCGACGCAGAACACATTTTTGAACTTTTTGGAATAAGACATTAGATCTTTAAGGTGTTATCTCATGGAGACAAACAACGGACGCGTTACTCATATTAGACGTCATAAAGGCATCATGCAGCATCCAGAGGATATATGAGGTCATATAGACACCATAAAGGTCATATTAAATCATAAGGACATCATAAAGGTAATTTTAGGTCATATGGAAGCCACAAAGGTCAGATTAGGTCATATAGATCGGATAAAGGTCATATTAAATCACAAAGACTTCAATAATGGTCATATTACCTCACATGGACATGATATAAGTCCTATATGGCCATACAACCATTATAAATGTCATTTTAGGTCAAAAATAATTTGTAAAGTGCATTTTAGATTACAGAAATGTCATAAAGATACATTAGATAAAAAGTAAATGTCATAAAGGACAGAGTACATCAAACAGGTACATATACAGTCATAGTCAAAAGTATTGGCACCCTTTAAATTGTTGCAGAGTCACTAGGTACATAAGGTATCCTCCCCTTAGGGAAGGTGCCTGAGCAACGTGGTTAGTTAGTTTAGTTCTTGTCTGCTTGCTAGTTAGTTGTTAGTTCACATGTATCCTGTGCCCGTTACCTGAACCTTAGCTCACCTTCCCATACCTGTCAGTACCTGCATGCACCGGCCGCCCTGTCTGTATTCACCATCCCAGCTGCTCCTGTGGACTTTACCTGTCCACAATTGAGCCCGTCCTTGCATCCACCACGAACCCGGGGATCAGCTGCCCCAGTTCCGGAAACTTCCCTGGGAGTGGTACCTGGCGTCTACTGACAGCCAAGCCCATCCTCACTATCAGAGCTCTGAAGAATACTCGGTAAGTGCTTAGTAAAGCCCCACCCACATCTGGGTAAGCCTAAGTTCCTCTTGTGGTCCAGTAGGTCCACTCCTGCTCGCTGCAACCTCGTTGAGCGTAACAAATGGGTTGTAAACTTCTTGATTATGATGTGCACTGTGGACAAAGGAACACCAAGCTCTCTGAAGATGGTCTTGAAACCTTGAGCTTGTTGATATTTTTCCAACAATTTTAGTTCTAAAGTCCTCAGACAGTTTTCTTTCTGTTCTCCATGATTAGTGTGGCACACACAGACACACAATGCAAGATTGAGCCAACTTCTCCCCTTTTTATCTGGTTTCAGGTATGGTTTTCATATTGCTCACAACTGTTACTTGCCACAGGTGAATTTGAATGAGCATCACATGCTTGAAACAAAGTTGTTTATCTACAATTTTTGAAAGGTGCCAACAATTTAGTCCGGCTCATTCTTGGCGTTTTGTGTGAAATTATGTTCAATTTGCTTTTATCTCTCAGTTTTGTTGTGTGGTTCCAATACACACAATACAGACAGAGGAAATCAAAATGTTTATAACAAAATATGTGTAATGGCAATCATTTTTTGGAAGAAATACTTCATTTTTTTGGAACAATTTCAAGGGTCCAACACTTTTGGCCATGACTGTATAGTAGAAAAAACACTATACTTGGTGCTGTCCCTTCAACAATATCTAGAAAAAAAAATGTGAATGTAGGAGGGCAATATTGGGTTGCAGGCAATCTTGTGTTAAATCACCTGCTTTTTTCTTGGAATTCCTAATCAGGATCTTGAAGAACCCTTTGGCATTAAAGTGTCTGCACAAGATATTACTTTGCTTGTGATAGTAAGCTGTTATGATCCGGAACCATGGAAGATCACCATAAATCATTGGCAAAAAGGTGACAAGAGCATTGGCAACTAATCTGGCTGTCATACCCTTACTAACCATCAACACTAGAAGTAGCTGAGGGGTGAACTAACATCCTATGCACCGCGAACCCAGCCGGAGAACTAGCTATCCTAAAGGAAGGAAAGATGAATAACTCTCTGCCTCAGAAATAGACCGCAAAGTTATAGCAAGCCCCCCACATTCAAAGACTGTGGTGATATAGGAAAACACAATACACACATAGATGATAGGATTAGCAAAGGTGAGGCCCCACTGACTAAATAGGACAGGATACGAAAGGGACTGATGGTGGTCAGAGAAAAGCCCTACAAAAATCCAAATACCTGATAGTACAAAAAGCCCTCAGATCGCTAGATCTGAACTCCGTCCTATAAACAGGCAATCTTGTCTTACCAATGAACAGAAAGCAGGAACCATTCGAAATTCAAGAAGCAACAAACACATGGACTTATAGGAGCAATACTCCTAACATAGCTGCAGGGAGCTTCCCAGCTAAGCAACTGAAAGGGAAGATTCCTGCATGCAAATAAACTGACAATAACCACAGCAAATGACAAACTCAGATAAGAGCAAAAAGAACAATACAACATAAGAAAGAACCAAGCACTTATCAGGGAAGATGTGGTCTGGAGCAAGATGAGAAGGCTGGTGAACAAAGAACAAATGACATCCGGCTCAGACTGCTAGCTGACCAAGGTTTAAATAGGCAGAGAGTTAGCAATGGAAACGCCCATTGCTCCAGCACACCTGGTCTCTGTCCAAACCATTCCTGGCCACAAGAGAGAGCCTCACAGCAGCAAAAGCATAACTGACATTCACAACAGTCAGCATTAGAGGTGCAGTTCCTACATATACATTTAAACTGTCCATCGGGTACATTATGGAGCCACTTTTTGTAGTGTGAGCTGGAAAAATCAAGAGAACTGTTGCTAACTAGAGTCTTAAAAATATTTTGCTGATCAGTCGGTGTTCAGTAGTGTATGATACTACAACATCAAGAAATTCAGTCTCTGACTTGGATTAACTGTATGTAAAATAGAGGGCTTAAATGTTATTGATATGGTTGCTGAACTCCCATAATTTATTTTTGACCCCCTTTCCAAATAATAAAAATGTTATCAATAAACCTTTTTATAAACTGAATAGAAATATTGGGTGTTGAAAAAGGCTCACAAATAAATATGAGAAACTTGGCACAAACTTCGCCCCCATTGCGGTACCCTTAGTTTTGTTTGTAGATTATGTTTAAGAAAGAGAAATAGTTGTGTTCCTGAATAAATCACATACCTTTTATGATAAAGGACCGCTTAGATTACAGCATGTTGATATGATTGTTCAGGTAGTGGGCTCCAATTCCCTTGCCATGATCAAGATTTTTGAATTAGGAAGTAATATCCATAGAGTCTTCTTTTAATGGCATGTCAGTAATGTTCCATATAAAGTCATATATACTGTGGATGTACACACTTCTGTAGGTGTCTTGTTTTTGGCCTGATGAAGGGGAGCAGATGCCTGAAATATTTAACCTTAAACCTTTATGAATAAAATAGCATCTTTTACTTTATTGTTGAACTGATACTACATTCTGTTGAAGTAACAGAGTCAAGTATAGTGTGTTTTTTTCTTCTATATACAGTATGTACTTTTCTATTGTTTAGGGAAAAGTCCGGAACGTCTGTTTAAAAAAAGAGGGCATATAAATCAGAATTCTTTTTTCTTTTTTTAACATGTGTTAAAGTTCAAAATATTTTCCCTTTTTTTTTTACCGACTTTCATTTTTTTATGTGTATAATGTATATGGCTCTTTCTATGGAAATTCTTCAACCAGAGGTTAGAAGATGATTCTGCTTGTGGCTTATACAACTTTGCGCTTATTAGAGACTTTTGCTGCATTTCTGGTGTTTCAAGGTTCTGAGAATAAAAAGATAGTTAGTAACTCAGGTTACAAATGAGAAAACTCATTGACTGTAATACATACAGGGAACATAGAATAATAGAATTGATATGAAGCTTACATGGTCACTGGGATTTCAGAAATCTTGATCTCATTTCATAGAAAATGTGATCTAAAAATTATGCTCTTAGCCCCCACCAAAAAAATCCCCTCATTGCTGTTTACAGCCTGTTGTTAATTGTTATCTCTCTAGCAGCACATATGCCTTGACAGCTCACAGGAAGTTGGAGGCGGGGCTTTGTGTCTTCACAGGAAATAGGGGCATGTCCTTATATCTCTAGAGGAAATAGGGGTGTGTCTTTATATTTCTACAGGAAATGGGGGCGTGTCTTTATATCTACAGGAAATGGGGGCGTGTCTTTATATCTACAGGAAATGGGGGCGTGTCTTTATATCTACAGGAAATGGGGGCATGTCTTTATATCTACAGGAAATGGGGGCGTGTCTTTATATCTACAGGAAAATGGGGGCGTGTCTTTATATCTACAGGAAAATGGGGGCGTGTCTTTATATCTACAGGAAAATGGGGGCGTGTCTTTATATCTACAGGAAAATGGGGGCGTGTCTTTATATCTACAGGAAAATGGGGGCGTGTCTTTATATCTACAGGAAAATGGGGGTGTGTGGCTTTATATCTCTACAGGAAATGAGGGCATGCCTTTATATCTACAGGAAAATGGGGGGGGGTGTCTTTATCTACAGGGGGTGTGGCTTTATATCTCTACAGGAAATGGGTGTGTGGATTTATATCTACAGGAAAATGGGGGCGTGTCTTTATATCTACAGGGGGTGTGGCTTTATATCTACAGGAAATAGGGGTGTGGATTTATATCTCTAAAGGAAATAGGGGTATGGCTTTATATCTCTACAGGAAATGGGAGGTGTCTTTATATCTACAGGAAATAGGGGCATGTCTTTATTGCTCTCCAAGGAATAGGGGCGTATTTTATGTCTCTACAGGTAATCAGGGCGTGGATTTTTATCTCTACAGGAAATGGGGATGTGGCTTTATATCTCTACTGGAAATAGGGCATGGATTTATTGCTCTAAAAGGAATAGGGGCATGCTTTTATTTCTCTACAGGAAATAGGGTTGTGTCTTTATATCTCTACAGGAAATGGGGATGTGTCTCTCTCTCTCTCTCTACAGGAAATGGGGATGTGTCTGTGAAGCCCCATCGCTCACCTGCAGGTCGCCTCAGGGTCTTCACGTGCTGGGAATTTTCCGGCAACAGGTATGTCAGGTTAACTTCTATAGGAGTCGTGACGCCACTCTCGGTGATTGCGGTCAGGGTGAGGGGTGACCGCCACTGCAGTTTAGCGAGCGTCTGGGGCTGATGGGATGTGCAGTTAGGTGGAATGGCCTCCCGAGAGTGAGGCCGGCCCCAAGGGCTCGGGTGTTTGTGCGTAGTACCACAGGTCGCAGAAGAACTCACACACAGGTAGCAATGTGTTTCAGGGTTTTACTCACTTTTTACTGGTAGAGTGAGGTAGCCCGGGCGATGCTATGATGGACCAGGTGGAACCAGGTATCCCTCAGGCCGATATAGGGGTGACTGCTGACTCGCCTTCCTAGCACCTTGTTTTGGACTACCCCTGACTTGAAGTATATCGTGGGATACGTCCAGGGAAGTTGCTACTGCTGTTCTCCCCTTTCTGACCCGTTTGCTGAGAGCGTGGACCAAAGATAAGAAAGCTCCAGGCTCGATCCTCCTTATGGGCCCCCTCGTTGCTGTTGATGCTGCGGGTTCTGTGTTGGTTGGCGTGGAACCTCTAGTCCCCACCGCCTGCAGGATTTAGCAGACCAGTAAATGGATGTCTGGCTCTAGGGACCTGTGCCCTGTGTGTGCATTCATTACCAGGAGTCCTTGTACTCAACTCCTTACTGCTCTCTCTCTTCAAGTGTCTTTCAGTCTGACCTGCAGTAATGTTCTCCCCCGCCAGCAGCCACTACAGGTGCAGGGTCTGACTAGTGTCCTGCTCTTCAGCGCTACACTTCAGACATGGCTGCTCCACTCCTTCTCCTTTGACTGCCACTGCACAACTCACTAGCTGGGATCAACACAGGCAGACACGGGCATCAAGCTGCTGTGTGCTGATTCTTAGGCAGGCCAGCAAGAGCTTGATGTCTCCTAATCTGTTTACTCCTTTGATCACATGTTTTGCGAAGACCTATCACATCTGCTCCCCTCCTATTTATGCTGGTTGAATCCTTCCACCTATGCCAGCTATAATTTGTCTTTGTTAGTGTGTGAGATGTTGCGTCTCAGACTTTCTGGTGAAAGTTGTGCTTATTGCTTGGAGCAGTTGTGGAGTTTACCACTGTTGTTTTGTAGCTCCCTACCTGCTCTTGTTTTCCTCCTAAATCTCTTATAGTCTTAACCTTTGTGTGTGCATGCTGTGTGACATAATTTAGTTTTTTATTTTGTCTGCCTTTATCCGTGGGTTTCATTACACTCCTGTCCTGTCCCTTCCTAGAGGAGGGGGAGAGGGATATGTGGCGCCCCTGACCTGGTCAGGCACCACTGAGTACTGCACCCATGCTGGGTCAGTACAAATAGGTAATCCCAAAGGCTGAATAGGGTGTGAACACACAGACACATAGTGGCTAGTTCTCACACACACCATAGAGGGGACCCCTGGGCAGACCCAGGAGGGGGCGTGGCCTCCACATCTCAGCTAGTGGTGCGGTGGAGAAGCTGGTTGCTAGGCTGTAGTGGCAGGCACAGAGGGGAGGTAGTAGTGAACCAGTCTGAAGTGAAGAAGCGCAATGTGCAGTCGCAGAAGGTGGACGTGCGCGGTGTCACTAGTCAGACCCTGCACGTGTAGTGGCTGTCTGCGGGGGGAGTTCGGTTACCACACAGTCAGACTGAAAGGCACCTCAGGAAGAAGCGAGGTGACCGAGTAAGGGGACTCCTGGTAGACCAGGCCTGCACGGGGAAACAGGTTTCTAGAGCAGCAATCCAGTGAATCGGTCTGCTAAACCTGCTGGTGAGGGTGCTGAATGTGCCTCACCAACCTACACAGAGTCCGCAGCATCAGCAGCAACGAGGGGGCCCATAAGTGAGATAGGGCAAGAAGCCATCTTTACTTAGTCCACGCTGCCAGCAAATGGGCCAGAAAGGGGAGAAAGGCAGTTGCGACTTCCCTGGGTGATTAACGCAGTACTCCAAGTCAGGGATCATCCGAAACAAGAAGGGCTAGGAAAGAGAGTTGACAGTCACCCCTGGATCAGCCTGAAGGATACCTGGTTCCACCTGGCTCCTCATAGCATCGCCCGGGTTGCCTCACTCTAGCATCTGAATGTGAGTAAAAACCCTGAAAGACATTTCTGGACTGTGTGTGAGTTTTTCTGCGACCTGTGGTACTACGCACACACACCCGAGCCCCCTGGGGCCAGCCTCACTCTTGGGAGGCCATAACACCAAGCTGCAAACACCATCAGCCCCAGACGCTCGTTAAACAGCAGTGGCGGTCCCCTATCACCCTGACCGCAAAACCGAGAGTGGCGTCACAATTCCTATTGAAGTTAACCTGACATACCTGTTGCCAGAAGATTCCCAGCACGTGAAGACCCTGAGGCGACCTGCAGGTGAGGGGCTTCACAGATACAGATCAAGACTGGTCAGGAGCAGGATCAGGAAGGAGACTCAGGCATCTCCACCATAAGTAGTATCCCTGAGGTTACGGATAGTATAGGGCCTCCTAGCATGAGGGACAGATTAGGAGCCCTGATTCCCCACTCTCCCATAGTTATTGTAACAGAGTGAAAGCAAGGCTTTGTCTTTGGATGACGTGGAAATAGCTTTTTTTTCTCTCCACAAGAAGTAGGAAGAGTTTTTCTCTTTACAGGAAACGGGTTAAGTCGTTATTTCTCTGCTCCTACTCTTCTGTCTGTCACACTGCATATAGGCAAAAAATAGATCTGAACTGTCGTTCAGACACAATTCAGAGTAGTCAGGCAATTGGACAATGGCCTGAGCAGTGCATGCAGGGAATGAGGGAAAGGAAGTTCCTGTCCCTATAGTGCTGGCAGAATACTGGTAAAGCGCTATAGAAACGAGATCGTTCTTGGACTTATTCGTATATGCATCATAAACAGTTTTATCTTACAAGTATTGAGGGGAGAAAATCTGAGTTTGTACTGGTTTGTGTGAAATAAATGTTTACTTAACGTGACCTACAATGTAAGCCCCTCTCCTGACCTGTAATTCCCATAAGCTGAGGTTTGTAGAAATACTATCATATTCTTCTTGCCTTTTCTCCATCACCATAGCAATTAATGCAGCGGTTTCCAGCCTGATACATTTTGTTTTTATTTGTTTTAATTGACATTTAATAGATTGCCTTGAAGTAAAGGTTATTACGCTGTGGGTGCACTATTGTGGTCTCCATCCGCTACCATTGCACATCTCCTGCCATTTACAAACCACATTAATCAATTACTTGTGCCTGAAGAAGACCATCCAGCACTTAATGAGATACCACCACTATAAACAGCCCATAATAGAGGGGCGTAAAGCTGCAGATTTTGAATAGGGGCACAGGATCTTGCAGGAATTACCCAAAAGGGGGCTGCCTTATTTGTCTCATTGATTTTTGCATGAAGATTTTTATAATATTAATCTTATAATAGTTTCTGATCCCTATCCCACCAGAGATCAGCTATAATCTGTAGCAGCAAGTGTTCACTCATCCTGCAGCGCCACCATAGGGGACATGACGTATTACATTGTTTGCACTGTTCTCCACCAGGAGGAAGATGGCCGGCTCTCTAGTGCCACCTACTGGAAGTAGCTGCCTTATATGTCCTTTATGTCACAGACCCTTTAACGAGGCATGTAACGTTATTAAGCATATTTACCACAACTATCTTTTTTTCCATAAGGAAAAAGAAACCATGTACATAAAGATAAGGCTCCTGTTCCCTGTCAGTGGCATTCATAGCATTTTAAAGGCCTTCAAAAGGTTGGCATCAATTTGGAGCCCATTGCCATCCCCTGCTACTTTGTGTGTTATCATCCTTTTTTGGGAGCTCTCCGATCCCGCAGTGCCATCTTATGCCTGTAACTTCTGACTGTCAGAAAGTCAGAAGTTACATTATAAGTGCTCAATGCTTCTCTATGAAAGCCAGAACAAAGCCAGAACAAGGCCAGAACAAGACCAGAATGAGGCCAGTACAAGACCAGAACGAGACCAGAATGAGACCAAAACGAGGCCAGGACAAGGCCAGAACAAGACCAGAACGAGGTAAGGACGAGACCAGAATGAGACCAGAATGAGGACAGAACGAGGACAGAAAGAGACAAGAATGAGGCCAGGTTGAGATCAAAACGAGGCAAAGATGAGACCAGAACAAGGCCAGAATGGTGCTAAAACGGGGCCAGAATAAGACCAGAACAATACGAGGACGAGGCCAGAACTAGACCAGAACGAGGCCAGAACAAAACCGAGAAAAGACCAGATCGAGGCCAAGATGAGGCCATGATGAGGCTCTCATAGACTTGTATTGAGTTTTGACTTCCGGCTCCATGAAACACTGAAGCTTCCGGCAGGTCACAAATCACAGGAGACCAACCAAAATGACCCTGAAAACAGATTAAGACGGTAGCCGGTGTGTATAAGACCGGGGCATTCAATGTACCACTCCAGTGATGAACTAAAAAATGCGGGAGTGGTGCTTTAAACAAAAACTGAAGATACTGTCACTTTTAGGGTTTATTGGCGTCCTGCTTGGCCACTACATTGCCATTTACAATGTGCTGAGGAAATTACACAGACGAGCAGCGACCAGGTGAGGGCGAGAATATTTTTTTTTATTAATTATTATATTATTATTATTATTATTATATTATTACTATTATTTGTACTGGTTGTAAACTTAATTATTTTTATATTTTTTATTTCTAACTTATTTATTTTTTAAATGAGTTTAATTCTGGAGATCATTTTTAATTCTTGCGTTCTACCATTACTGCGCGCAGCTATAGTATAGATTTCCTGTGATTGAGGTCAGATAGTACAGACGTCTGTGTTACCGTTTTGGACATTTACAGCTCCCATAGGACAATCAGGATCGGAGATTTATTCCTTTGTCAACTTGTTTGTAAAATCCATTAACAGCTTGTAAATAATATCTCCACGGGAATCGCTGCAATGTCTGATTCATGCCCAGCGTCCATGTCACCGATCAGACCAATCTGTTATGTAACCAGATACGCCGAGTCCAGACCTTACGTCTATTAATGTGACCAAATAGAACATCGGCCTCTTTATTTTACGTTGCTTGTGAGTTTATTACACATATCTATCACGGATCGATAATCCAGTATGTCTAATAATCCGGAGCGACGGCCGCTGGTTTGAAGGGCGCTGCTTCATGTAAGAAGGGGATTGTCCAAGAAGCGCAGAAGTCGGAATTTTCTTATTTGTTTATAAAACATTGCGATCATTTTGCGTTCTTTCTGCACATTCTCACCTGATTGTGCATATTGTATGGATACGAGCTTCTGTACAAAGTGAAGCTCATTAACTACTAGTAATTGGGCGATTTTTTTTTATTTTGCGCTTTTGTTTTCCCTTTGTTTACCACTAACCATAACCTTTTTTTATTCTACAACACAGCTGTATGGGGGATTGTTGTGTGCGGATCCGAATTGTAGTATTGATCGACCACATTTACATGCCCATATACTGTAATGTACGGTACTTAAAATTGTAATAGAAATTCAAATGTGGCAACAAGTTGTAGTAAAAATGATCTGTAAACATAATCCCTTTATGGTAAAATAAGGGAATTTTTTTTAATGTATTTTAGTGTTTTTGCAAATTAAAGGGAACCTATCAGGTCCAATATGCACCCAGAATCACAAGCAGTTCTGGGTGCATATTGCTAATCCCTGCCTAACTGTCCCTATAGTAGCTTAGATAAAGAAATCTTTAGAAAAAGTTTTTCTAAAGATCCTTTATGATATCCTAATGAGTGAGGGGACTAGTCACAAGGGCGTTCCTTTTCCTTGACTAGTTTGCCCGCTTAGCATGTTAGCACGCCCCTGCTCATTGACACGTCGCTCCTTTCCCAAATATCTTTGCTGCTGCAGGTACGATGTTGTTCGTCGTTCCTGCGGCAGTACACATCGCTATGTGCGACACCGCAGGAACGACGAACATCTCCTTACCTGCGTCCACCGGCAATGAGGAAGGAAGGAGGTTGGCGGCATGTTCCGGCCGCTCATCTCTGCCCCTCCTCTGCTATTGGACAGATGCCGCGTGACATCGCTGTGACGCCGCACGAACTGCCCCCTTAGAAAGGAGGCGGTTCGCCAGCCAGAGCGACGTCGCAGGGAAGGTAAGTCCGTGTGACGGGTGTTAACGATGTTGTGTGCCACGGGCAGCGATTTGCCCGTGTCGCACAACCGACGGGGGCGGGAGCGCTCGCTAGCAATATCGGTACAGATATCGCAGCGTGTAAAGTATCCTTAAGCATTTTATGAAAGCGAGAAACGAGCTGAATTTTGGTCACCTTGGATTGGTAAATCAGGACGTGAGCAGAATCGAAGCTCCATCACTCATTGGGGATTATTAGGAAACCATACTTGTAAAACACCTCCTTTAGTAAAAAAAAAAATAAATAAATAAATAAGCCGGCTCCATAAAATAACAAATTGATTTTGTTCTCTTGAGCAAAGAATATCAGACTTGCAAACCAATTGAGATCAATTCATCAAACGCGGAGCTGTTGGCAAGCCTTGTGAGCAATTTGGAGAAAGGAACAGCGGCAGATTTGGAAAGAAATTTGAGGTCAAGTCCAAAATAAGGAAACAAAATAAGTGTCCTGAAGGGAAGGAATGCAGAATATACTGCAGCTGATCTATTATCCCATCAACAGTTCATATTTCAGAGCTGCAAAACTCCAACTACAAGAGGTAAAATGCAATACGCCTCCTATTAAAGGAGTTGTCCGAAATAAACTCAAACATTTTTGGAAAGCTAATCTGTGCTGTATTGTCATATAAAACACCCCTACATTGTTATTTTTTGTTTTCTAACTTTTGTTCCTCTTGAATTATTCCTTTATTCTCTGCAGCTCTTTGTTTACATTCAGCTCCAGAAAACATGACCACTTCCTGTGCTAAACCTCCCAGTCAGAGCTGACACCGCCCGCTCTCAGTGTCCAGCCCCTCCCCCTGCCAGCCCCGCCATCTGCCCGCCCCCTGCACACTCATTCCCTGTCAGTATTCTGCCCCAGCATTGACCTGTTATCACTACAGCATTGCAAATAACAGCCCCACATCGGGCTCTGCGCCCCCCACACACATCGGGCTCTGCACACCACACACAAACACAGACACGGCGCTCTCTGTACCGACCCCCCCACCATCGTTCTGCACCGACCCCCTCACACCCATAGGGAACACATGTAGGGAATACATACTTATCCTTCCTCGGTCCCCACCGCTCCTGCACGTTCGCACGCTGTCTGTGCTCTAGCCATATCAGCACAGTAGTGACGTCACCGCTGTCCTGTCAGACACAGACTGCACGGGCAGTGATGAGAAGCAGCGCTGCGCTCCCTCTCATCAGGGCTTTCAAATATATCGGTATCTGTGATCTGTGATACCGATACATTTGAATGTGCGATCCTGAGCAGGGGGCCCGGTGCTGGCGCTGACACCACGGCAGCCGCCGCCAGGCCCCTCCCCCAGGTCACGGACCCCACAGCAGTGCAGGGGGAGGTTGTGGGCAGAGTACGGGGTGTGGGGGAATGTGTGGGAGGGTGCAGGGAAGGGGGGCGGGGACTCCACACACTGTAGCTGCCCAGCAGGGCGGCAACATGCTGTTTCCAGATTTGCATGTCGACATGGTCCTGCCCATGTTGACATGAAATGACCGGAAGCAGCAAAATCGCGGCAGGAGCGGTCACATGACCACTCTGAGCCGGGGGGAGAGGGGCTGACAGCAGGGCAGGTAAGTGGTCTCTATCTACTTACCTGCCCCAATGTAGCCCAATAGGGTAATAATAAAAAAAAGCAAATTAAGCCGAATAACCCCTTTAACCGTGTGTCCAGGGTGTGACTGCTGCCTATCATCCAACGCCTTCCACAAACTACATGTACATGGTTATATACAGTTGTTCTAAAATGTTTACATTCCCCGGCATATTTTTTGCTTTCTTGTTCTTTTTTCAGAGAATATGATAGCACAAAATCTTTTGTTACACTCATGGTTAGTGATAAGGGGGAAGCCATTTATTGTCAAACTTCTGTGTTTTCTCTTTTTAAATAATAATGACAATCAAAAACATCCAAATGACCCTGATGAAAAGTTCACATACCCCAGTTCGTGTATTGCCCCCTCTAATATCAATGACAGCTTGAATTCTTTTGTGGTAGTTGTGGCTGAGGCTCTTTATTTTCTCAGATGGTGAAGCTGCCCATTCTTCTTGGCAAAAAGCCTCTAGTTCCTGTAAATTCCTGGGCTTTCTTGTGTAGCACCCCTGAAACCATCAGGGTGCTACAAGGTTCTGCATCTCCACAAAGCTGAAGGGCCTACCCCCTTAGGGACCCAGAACCCAGTGCTGGTACCAACAAAACCCCAGGTAATCCCAGTTTTCCCCAACATTTCCCCCATACAATGGTACTTAGCTAGGGTGGGACCAATGGATGGCCGCCTAGAGGTGGAGCCATTCCAGTCCACTAGTTGACCAGGTGGGAGGGGCAGACTGTGGAGAGTAGTCAGAAAGTGTCAGACAGCAGGAGAATGAAGGTGGAAGCAAAGTGACGTCCTGACTCGGGTTGACTGTGACCTGGTACCCAGGAGAAGTAGTTGCCGGTGGAGTACGGTGGAGTACTCCCGGAACTACACACTGACGGGGTACAGGACCCTAGGACAGGAAAGAGCTTCAAGCCGACCTGTTAACACCGGCACAGCAAAGGGGACCATCAAGGACCTTGCTGACCCTAAAGAATCCAAAGACTCAGTAGCTAAGAGAAACGGGGACAGGACCAGAAACTCCAACCCCACAGAGTTCCCGCTACCGTCAGGCGGACAAACCACAGAACGGGGACCCCCAGTGTTCTATATCACGGGAACCCACTTACCAGAGACAGGTGCAAGGGAAGAAGGTACCAGAGAACCAAACTGGCACTAGGACGAACAGAACCTGGAAGCAAAACCAGCCGGCCTCGGGCAACCAGTTAACATCTACCAGCAGTGAGTAAACCAGTTGCACTGAATACTTGTGTGGACTACCTTCTTCCGATGCCCACTGCAACATACAGCCTCTGGGGCAAAACCCTACTTGCGGAGGGTCTACCATTCTAGCTGCAATACCACCAGCCCCAGTAGAGACATTCTGCAGCGGCGGCTCCTAACACTTTGCCACAACACCGTAAGTGGCGTTATAAGTGAACATTATCTTATTCTCTCCTGTAAATATTCCCATTACAAAAAGGGCCCAGGGCACAGAGCCGGGTAACGGCCACCACCGTGACATTCCCAAGAGAGACATTACCCGGAACTGAGTACCCCATATCCCTGGGTGCTACACTTGCATGAACTGTGCGTTTGAGTTCTTCCCAGAGTGGCTCAATTATATTGAGGTCAGGAGACTGAGATGGCCTCTCCAGAACCTTCACTTTGTTCTGCTGTAGCCAATGACAGGTCGACTTGGCCTTGAGAGGCACCTCCGGGTTAGAAGGACACTGGCCCTTTAATTAAAGGGGCATGGCTGCTGGCGCACCCTTTGGGTAGAGGCCGGAAGCCTGCAAGGTGCACAGATACACTGGGAGACAGGACCGCTGCCGCAGGATGCTCGGACAGATGAGGATGCTGACATTTTCGCCGGGGGAGGGGTGCAGGACAGTGCGGGGAGGCCGGCATGGGTGTTACAAAGTAGAGGACTGAGAAGGGGTTAAAATAATAAAAAAAAATAACTTCTTATGCTGTAGCTGTAGCTTTCATGGTTCTCCAAGATCTTCAGATCTGAAGTTCATCAGTGACATAGGGGTAGACGTAGATCATTGATCCCCCCTCTTGCTCCACAGACCGCACAAGAGTTAGGAAAATGTCCAGGAAAGGCAGCAAACTGGTGGCATGCCACGAATATACTGGATTCATGTAAACAGAATCCTGAAAATGTTGGCTTTGCCTGAACTGGAGATTTTCTAGCCATTTGCTCAGGTCTTCTCACTGGTCATTAGATTCCCTTCTGAGGTCCAATATGGTCGGAGGGTAGCTGATTAACAATGGAGGCACTGATGGGTGGTTGATATGCCCGATCTCCTGTCCGCAGGTTGTGCAAAGCATTCTAGCTCCATTAAAGTAAATGGGGTTGAGCTGTAATACCGCACACAACCTGTGGACAGGGAGGGCGCTGTTTGTGCTACTAAGCCTGGCACAGAATAACAAACACCATTTTATATATACAGTGCCTACAAGTAGTATTCAACCCCCTGCAGATTTATCAGGTTTACACATTCGGAATTAACTTGGCATTGTGACATTTGGACTGTAGATCAGCCTGGAAGTGTGAAATGCACTGCAGCAAAAAAGAATGTTATTTCTTTTTTTTTCTTTATTTTTAAATGGTGAAAAGTTTATTCAGAGGGTCATTTATTATTCAACCCCTCAAACCACCAGAATTCTGTTTGGTTCCCCTAAAGTATTAAGAAGTATTTCAGGCACAAAGAACAATGAGCTTCACATGTTTGGATTAATTATCTCTTTTTCCAGCCTTTTCTGACTAATTAAGACCCTCCCCAAACTTGTGAACAACACATACTTGGTCAACATGGGAAAGACAAAGGAGCATTCCAAGGCCATCAGAGACAAGATCGTGGAGGGTCACAAGGATGGCAAGGGGTACAAAACTCTTTCCAAGGAGTTGGGCCTACCTGTCTCCACTGTTGGGAGCATCATCCGGAAGTGGAAGCCTTATGGAACTACTGTTAGCCTTCCACGGCCTGGACAGCCTTTGAAAGTTTCCACCCGTGCCGAGGCCAGGCTTGTCCGAAAAGTCAAGGCTAACCCAAGGACAACAGGGAAGGAGCTCCGGGAAGATCTCATGGCAGTGGGGACATTGGTTTCAGTCAATACCATAAGTAACGTACTCCACCGCAATGGTCTCCGTTCCAGACGAGCCCGTAAGGTACCTTTACTTTCAAAGCGACATGTCAAGGCTCGTCTACAGTTTGCTCATGATCACTTGGAGGACTCTGAGACAGACTGGTTCAAGGTTCTCTGGTCTGATGAGAACAAGATCGAGATCTTTGGTGCCAACCACACACGTGACGTTTGGAGACTGGATGGCACTGCATACGACCCCAAGAATACCATCCCTACAGTCAAGCATGGTGGTGGCAGCATCATGCTGTGGGGCTGTTTCTCAGCCAAGGGGCCTGGCCATCTGGTCCGCATCCATGGGAAGATGGATAGCACGGCCTACCTGGAGATTTTGGCCAAGAACCTCCGCTCCTCCATCAAGGATCTTAAGATGGGTCGTCATTTCATCTTCCAACAAGACAACGACCCAAAGCACACAGCCAAGAAAACCAAGGCCTGGTTCAAGAGGGAAAAAATCAAGGTGTTGCAGTGGCCTAGTCAGTCTCCTGACCTTAACGCAAATTGAAAACTTGTGGAAGGAGCTCAAGATTAAAGTCCACATGAGACACCCAAAGAACCTAGATAACTTGGAGAAGATCTGCATGGAGGAGTGGGCCAAGATAACTCCAGAGACCTGTGCCGGCCTGATCAGGTCTTATAAAAGACGATTATTAGCTGTAATTGCAAACAAGGATTATTCCACAAAATATTAAACCTAGGGGTTGAATAATAACTGACCCACACTTTTATGTTGAAAATTTATTAAAATTTAACTGAGCAACATAACTTGTTGGTTTGTAAGATGTATGCATCTGTTCATAAATCCTGCTCTTGTTTGACGTTTGCAGGCTCTAACTTAGTTGCATCTTATCAAACCTGCTAAATCTGCAGGGGGTTGAAGACTACTTGTAGGCACTGTATAATATATATATATATATATATATATATATATATATATAGTTATAGTGTGTGTGTGTGTGTGTGTGTGTGTGTGTGTGTATGTGTATATATATATATTTTTTTATATATATATATATATATATATATATATATATATATATATATATATATATATATTTTTTTTTTTTATATATTTTATAAAAATATATATACACATACATATATATATATATATATATATATATATATATATATATATATATATATATATATTATTATACATATATATACACACATACACAGTATATGGCCTTGGCTGCTAAACAGAAAGCTGGCTATGCCGCCAGGGATCACGTGGAGTCACTCAGGGCTCCTCCTTATTTTATGCTGCAGTTTTTGGAAGTGGCCAGGAAAGACAGGCAGATGTCACCTCCCTCTTCTCGGCGTCTCCACCAGTATACCCCTCATTCTTTGAGAAGAGAGGAAAAGGATAAAATGCCGTCATCTTTTTAGTAGCAGAATACCTTGCCATTTTATAAAAGGAAACAGCCTGTGCCGCGCACCGTCACCATGGAAACCAAGTTCCGCAACACAAAAAAACAAGCAGATTGCAAAGTGCTGTAATTTCTACCGTAGTATTTCTGGAATGATCTGTCATTTCTCCTTATTACACAGGTATGTAAAATTTGGGTTTATGAAAAATTTTTCAAATCCAATGAGTGATTCTCATGTTTTCTTGTTTCTGGATTTCAAAAAAACTCTGTTACCATCACAGATTTTGCACAAAACACGAGTAAAATTATGTACAAGCGAAATGAACAAGACAAATCTGTGCACAGTATTATTTATCCAAATGTATTGAACATCCATTCTGCAACTTTATTGGAAATTAATTATTTTCCTTTTCTCTCGATCCCTTTTCCATCTACCTTGGTATCGTCGATATCATCTTCACCTTTCATCTATCTTGGTATCGTCCTCCATCATCTTCACCTTCCATCTATCTTGGTATCCTCCCCCATCATCTTCACCTTTCATCTATCTTGGTATCGTCCCCCATCATCTTCCCCTTCCATCTACCTTAGTATCGTCCCCATCATCTTCACCTTCCGTCTACCTTGGTATCGTCCCCATCATCTTCACCTTCCGTCTACATTGGTATCGTCCCCCATCATCCTCACCTTTGACCTACCTTGGTATCGTCCACCATCATCTTCACCTTCCATCTACCTTGGTATCGTCCCCA
This sequence comes from Anomaloglossus baeobatrachus, assembly GCF_048569485.1. Classification (NCBI taxonomy): domain Eukaryota; kingdom Metazoa; phylum Chordata; class Amphibia; order Anura; family Aromobatidae; genus Anomaloglossus; species Anomaloglossus baeobatrachus. The sequence goes on along the minus strand of NC_134360.1, from coordinate 229,852,446 downwards.
ATCGTCACCTTCCATCTACCTTGGTATCGTCCCCATCATCTTCACCTTCCATCTACATTGGTATCATCCCCCATCATCCTCACCTTTGACCTACCTTGGTATCGTCCACCATCATCTTCACCTTCCATCTACCTTGGTATCGTCCCCAATCGTCACCTTCCATCTACCTTGGTATCGTCCCCATCATCTTCACCTTCCATCTACATTGGTATCATCCCCCATCATCTTCACCTTTGACCTACCTTGGTATCGTCCCCATCATCTTCACCTTCCATTTGCCTTGGTATCATTGTTCCATCTCCTTGACATCCTTAATCTTTCTCATTGCTTTTCACTATCAGCACCAAGGTTTTCAGGAAAGTCGTCCAAAGTAAAAACTGTAACTCCAGATTCATCAGAGAACCCAAGTCTTTAAGATGTTTCCACATTCTGCAAGATGGACTTGAATTTTGGATCTGATGTTACTTAGACATTTCTTCATGACTTCTTTATAAGAATCCCAAGCCCTTATCTCTACAGGTTTCATTTTTGTTTCAAACATGGCGTCTTCATGAATTTACAAATAGCTGGATTCACGAAAATTCCTTCCTTCAGTTTTGCGTCACACAGTCCCTGAAACTTTGCACGCCTGTACTTAGAAGTCTCTGCTTCTTTCGGTAGAGCTTTCACAAACAGCTTCATCAGTGGAGCAGTGGCTGGAGTACTTTACTGGGATCCGCTAAATTTTCCGCGCCTATGTTCTTGAGTCCAGGTTGTGAAGATGTTTTCGTTGGCCAACTTTTTTGGCTCCACTGATGAGTCCTATCTCGACTGTCCCATTCACACAAAAAGCATGGGAACTACATGTATCCTCCTCGCTGCCCAAGGAGCAAAGAGAGAACTTTCAGATCACCACATATCGACCATCCTTGATCCTCATAGTTAAGTTTCTTAAGAATAAAGTTTTGCGGCCATTGAGCCGGAGTAGCATTCAGACTTTTTTGGGGTGAATCAATAAAGAGTCTCTATTCACTCACATTGTACTCAATGTTAATTCTTTCCATCAGCTGAGAAACATCACTGCAATACAGTAGATCACCGTCTTGAGAAAAGTATGGAAGGAATTCCCTTTATCTGCTTTTGTACCATGAAAAACAGTGTCACGCTAATAGGTTCGGGAGAAGGGGTGTAGCCTCACTGCACCCTGAACTCAGCTTACCTAGAGGGGTGTAACTAAGTGCCTACTCAGTCTTCACTAGAGTCTCTGGTGGTGAGGTTGAACTTTGCTGGCAATAGGCACCAGGTACCACAACAGGGAAGTCCCTGGTTGTGATGCTCCACCAAGAGGCTGAACAACGCACAGTGAGAAGGATGGGGTGAGAGCCATTGCCTCTAGGGAACCACCGGAAGGGTAACCCCTGTCACACTGAGCAACCCTGAGCTCCCTGACGTCCCTAGACAGGTTCTTTCACCCTAGGCGGCAATCATGTGCCTATAACTGTCTTACCCTAATCATGGCCCTGTCTAATGAGCAGAGCAGTGGGAACACGAGTCCAACTCCATGATAAAGGCAGAAAGGATAAACAACAGACAAAGGAAATAAGTGGTGTCACATAACAACCAATCAAAACAACAGGTGGGTAAAAAAGGGAAAGAAATCAAAAGGAAGATAATGAATATGCCAAACAAACTTCCATGCAGCAATTTCCAGGATGAAGTCTAAAGTGATTTCTCTTTCCACTGCTGACTCCTACAAGCCAGGCCACTGAATAGAAAGCTATCACTGGCAACTACTAAAGCAAAGTGCTGGGTACTTATAGTTGTGAGGAGTGGAGGAATCAGAACAGCTGAGGCAACTCAGGTTGGAAAACCAAGAAAGGCAAAAGGACCTGCTAAACCCTAGCAGTGGCAGTACAAGGAAAGTTGGCTCAGCTACCTGGAAAGCAAAGCAGATCAACCAGCGCAGGCATGCATGCAGCAATTTGCTGCCACCTTCTGACTCCTGACATAGGGGAGACCTCTCTCTGTCACATTACCCCCATAACAAACAGGTACCAGGAGCGAGCAGGTTCTGTTCCTTGAGTCTAGAGCCTAAAAGTTCTGCAGAATGTTTAGGAAGGTCTAATTCCCGGACTAAATTATTTATGTATACACATTTCCATCATCTGTTTTTTGTGCATGGATTGTGCCTACTCAATGGGCAAAAATATTTACAGAATCTTCTGATTAAAAGGGAACCTGTCACCACTTTTTTGGCCTATAAGCTGCGGCCACCACCACCGGGCTCTTATATACAGTATTCTAACCTGCTGTATATAAGAGCCCAGGCCGCTATGAGAACATAAAAAACACTTTATAATACTCACCTAACGGTCGCACGGTGGGCCTAATGGGCGTCTCCGTTGTCCGGTGCCAGTGACTCCTCTTTCGTCCATCTTCGTCCTCTTTCTGAAGCCGCGGTGCATGACGCGTCTACGTCATACACACTCGCCGGTCCTGCGCAGGCGCACTACAATACTTTGATCTGTCCTGCTCAGGGCAGATCAAAGTGCGCCTGCTCAGGACTTGACTGCTGGCGAGTGTGTATGAGGTCAGACACGTCATGCACCGCGGCTAGAGAAGGAGAACAAAGAGGCGGCGCCGGCTACGGACAACAGAGACGCCCATATGGCCAACTGCGCGACCGTTAGGTAAGTATTATAAAGTGGTGGTGGCCACAGCTTATAGGCCAAAAAAGAGGTGACAGGTTCTCTTTCATAGGCTGCTGCAAAGTCATACGCGCCTACGCTGTAACATGGTGACATTGAGGGGCCTACCAGTAGTATATTTGCAGGGTTTGGTCTCGAGGCTACAGAACACCGATGTGCCCACTGGACCAGGGTCCTTCAAATCTTTTTGCTCAACTTAAGTTGTGTCTGACATTAGAGCTCAGCTCCACTGAAGTGAATGTGGAAACGTTACAAAGGCACAAACACAAAGCCAGATTAGAAAAAAAAGAGCAGTACACAGCGCCACTCTTGCTACAGGCTGTGCCTGGTATTGCAACCATTTGAGTACATAGTCTGCGTTGCGATGCCTGACACAGCCTATGTACAGGAGTGTCGCTGCTGCTGGAAATAAATGCAGACAACCCCTTTGTATTTTTTCTTATCTCAAACCATCAATGTCGTCTTGATGACATTTTTCTGACACTGAGCTGCAATGACTGAGCGATGCCGGCGAGCGCTCGCATCAGGTTACACTTACTGGCCGAGGTTTATACGTGTTAAGATTTTGCAGGAGACGCCACAGGGTTCACTGGATATTAAACAGTGATACGCGGGGACGGGATGAAATCGTGTCCGTACCACGTCTGCAATGCGATTCCCTTATTTAACCTGTGGCCTGAGCGTTTTCACTGGATACATTGTTGCAAGAGAGAATTTCCTTTACATTTTCGGAGACGTTTGTATCTCATTGACCCAGTACTGCCTGTCATCACCCACAACCTGCATTATTAATGAGACGCTGTGTACCGTAGGAAATAGGGTCTAACAGGGTAACGGAGGGAGAATATTCAATAAGCTACAAACACTGACACCAGGAGGACGCGGTCTGCAGAATATTTACCTATTAAAGGGAACCAAACATCAGGATTTTGGTATATAAGGTGCAGCCAGTGCAGTACTGGCACTATCAGGCACAGGCTGTACATACCATTAGAGGGCAGCTCGGGTGTTTAGGCTGTGAAATCCAAGTTTATGAAGTTTGAGAATTCATCCACTTTTTGATTGACGTGTGCATCTCTCCAGATAATATCCGGGCGGGTTTTTGCACATGATTCACGTCCCCCCCCCCCGCCCCCCCCCCCCGCCACCGCTGTCTGTGTCCCTCAGTGCCTAGACATAAGGGATAACCAGAAATCAGATGATCGCAGACACCTCCCTCCAATCCCACTGTGCTCCCAGTGCTGCAAAGGAAACCAAGGCGGCCTCATATACAAGCACTGATTCATATATTGTACCCTCCCTCCTCTTGGTATCTGTTTATTTATTGTATTTTGTATTGTCTCATATTGTCTGTACATGTCCCCTATGAGTTATAAAGTGCTGCAGAATATGTTGGCGCTATATAAATATATATTATATAAATAATTACTATTAGCACCCTATTAAAGGGAATATGTCAGCAGGTTTTTGCTACCTCATCTGAGAGCAGCATCATGTAGGCAAAGAGACTCTGAATCCAACGATGTATCACTTAGATTACTGGCTGTAGCTGTTCTGATATAATCAGAGATTTTAGATTTAGCAATGCAGCAGAGCTGAAAGAGCTGTCCCCGCCCACACCAGGCTCTGCATAGACATTGTACATTGACAGTAAAGTGTCAATCACAGGAGGGGCCTTGTTGGACAACATGGCTACTCACAGCAATGATAATCACCAAGTGAAAAAGCCTTTGGCTTATGTAAACAATAGCACAGAGTCTGATAAGAGAGGCACAGTTGAATTTTGTTTTTTTAACCCCTACAGTATGCTGTCCTCAGATTACATAACAAAAAGCTGTTGAAAGATTCCTTTAAGGGTTTGCTCACATCAGCATATAAATAATTGCTCTGATACTCGTGTGTTCTTCATATGTCACTCCGTATGTCATGCAAGTGTTTGATTTTTTTTCTCGCCATCCATATGCAATTTGTAAAAATCCAGCTCACCCATGTCTGACCTCACCGTGCCTCAGTCTCGGATATCGGCCCTGCCCTGGCTGCACAGCAATAGATGCAATGCATCTTTAACATCAACTTTTAAAATGTAAAATACTCTATGTAAATTCTTGCAAGTTGTCAGAAAAAATAAAGCAATTATATATAGACAGATGGATATAATGCATATATGCAATGCATATAATGCAAATAATGTTCCATCCTCCCTACAAAGTATACTCTTGCACCCTTTAGTGTCTTTCATGTGGCACTAAAGGTTGTTTAGCCTGGTTTAACTTAATAAATACATCATTTAAAAAAAATGACATGGGGTCCCCCCTATTTTTGGAACCAGCAAAGGCAAAGGAGACAACTGGGGGCTGGTATTATCAGACTGGGAGGGTCCATAGTTATTGGGCCACCCCAGAAGTGGTGCATCACATTAGATGCGCCAAATCTGGTGCTTCGCCTCAGCTCTTCAAGATTGCCCCGTTGCGGTGTCAATCGCGGTCATTGTCTTTAGGGTTGATGTCAGATGTGTAGTATGAGCTGTCATCAATCCCAGGGGTTAGTAATGGAGAGAGGTCTATCAGACACCCCCATTACTAACCCAGTATGTAAAAAGAAAAACACATACACAAATAGTTTATTTGAAAAAACCCTCCCCAGCACATTCCCTGGTTGACCAATTTATTTAAAAATAAAACAAAAAAAAGATGAAGGTCTAACGTAGTCCAGAAGAGATTCAGACGTAGTCCACAAATGGAAATCTAAAAGACAGAAAAAGAGAGAACTAAAAATAAGACTGTCCGAAGTTCACCAATTTATTAGAAAGCTACGTTCCCAGCTCCAACATAGTCCAGCGGTTTCCACAATATCGTAGACTGAAAGCTATAGAGCATCAGAATGAGGCTCCATAGACTTTAAGCTGCATCCACTCCCGACTCACTGTGTGCTCCGCGAGACCCGACGACTGAGGAGCGGTGAAATCAGGAACGTCACCGCTCAACAACTGTCTCCTTTCCTAGGTGCTCTCTGCTGCTTCCTATGAGCTTAGGTAAACTGAGCGGGTATAACCTCTGCAACGAGGAACTCAACTGCACAAACAGAGAGGAGACGACACTGTGCATTTTACTTAAGTTAATTTTGGCTAAATAATTTTTGCAATTGGGTTTCATTAAAAAAAGAAATTAGCATTTTTTTTATTTTTTAAGCTACTTGTTTCCTTGTACATTTCTGGCTGTAGAACGATTTAAAAGAGAATCCATTAGTGAGATCCTTTTGACATTGAGTAATTAAAAGGAACATGTCACCTTCTCACCTGCAGGGCGTTTCAATACGTTCCAGTCTGATGGGCATCACTGGCTCTCTGCTGTAATCTTGCGATCCCCTTCTCACTGGGGACTGGACTAGGGTAGGCTGGGGGGGTGGTGGCCATCACGAGGCATGGGACTTTCCCAGTCAGTAGGACAACCACCTGGGGAGGGCACCACTTGGGGTAGAAGTAGGAGAAACCTTTACACAATCTTCAGTCAAGTCGGGACTACAGTTCTGGCGACACGACTCCACTTTCTTCATTCTTTCTTCACGAAGCCTGTGGCTTGGAGCAGAAAGCTCAGCCCAGGTTCCTCACTTCTGAATGGGCATCCCTTAGGAAAGGACACTTTCAAACACCGGTGGCTACCTCTAACTTATCCGGGATCGGCTGCAGCCCATCACGGCGGAGACCGGCACCTCCGGGCAGTCCATGGACAATGAGTGAAGACATTGAACCGCAATTACTGTGTCAGCCCTTCATTGCTGGCTCCATCGCTCCCGCGCTTCGGCGCTAACGGCTACTACTACCTCCATCATCCTCCCTGGGGCCTAATTTCACCTGCGGGAAGCTGAACTATGCTAGCTGTGACACCATCTGCCCCTGAGGACAACGACTGCAGCGGCGGCTAATCCCTGGCCGCATACTGCAGGTGGCGTCATGAGACAATTACTGCTCCCAACCTCCTCAACCCCTTCATCCTTCTCATCCCACCATCATCCTCCATTCCCCTTTTGTGGACACCTCGGGGTCACGAAACCGGGCAGGGCCACCCGTGACATCCCCTGACCCTCACCGGCCCGGTGACGAGTATTCCCCAAGACCCTGTGGGGTGTTACACATGCACAGAGCGCAAAGGAGGGCACTGTGTGGCTGACGTAAGACGCCTCATCCACACAAAGGAATAATGAGGATGGAGAGCGCAAGGATATAGCAGAGAGCCAGAGACGCCCATCAGACTGACCTGGAGGTGAGTAGGTGACGGGTTCCCTTTAAATCCTTTTGGCTTATTTTTCCAACTCCTCTGTGTTGATGTATGACCACAGACCACATCAAAGTTGAGCTGAACTTTGATGTTGTCATCAATCAGCTGAGAGAAGCTAAAATAACAAAATAGGTAAAAAAAAATCCAAATTCTCCTTCAATATGAGCTCATTAACAGATTTTAAGTCAACTCATTTTACAGCCAGCAAAGTCAAATGTACAAAACCTTTAGTGGAATCCAATAGCAAAAATTAATTTTTAGCCCCAAATACATTCAACCTAAAAAAAAAAAAGTCCTTTAATGATTTTTTTTCTTTAAATTGGTGCAGTAGGGTATGACTGTGACTCCGGGAATCCCCTTCAAAACGGCTCCAGCTCTCACTAACCCATTGATCTGACACAGCAGAGTAGATTTCATATTATCTATTGGATATAATGGATGATAAAATGCAGAGTCAAAACAAAACTCCGGCAAAAGCTTCATCCATGAAAGTGCAAAACGTCCTATGCTTCCTAGGGCGATGTATGACAGGGAACCTGATTATGCAAATGAAAGATTTAATTATACTATAACGAGCAGAACTTTCCTGTGAACGATCAATTAAACGCTCTTGATGCGCTTGTTAAGCTAAAAGAAAACACTTCTGAGCTCGACGTTAGGAAAAGTTGAAATAAAGTTGTGTCCTGCGAATAGGATACGTGCGTCTATGAAATGGAGACAATGGCACAAGTTGCCCCAGATCATGAAACCGAATGTCCCGATGGAACGTTTTCATATCACTGGGGTCCCGTGTAGCAGTCAGACAGTGATTGGCTGCAAAACGGCAGTTTCGTAAATGTATCATTAGAAATTGATCGCTAATAGCGTGCGTATTGTTAATGTCTACAAGTCTTGAAGGAATGTCATGGCCATTATCGATAAGCGTGACATTTGTAATGAAATGTAGCGCCTGCTCCCGGTCCCAGCGTGGTACCTCCACTCGTCCCCGCACCCAGACCCCGGCGGGGGCACCGCTCTCCCCTGCCCAGTTCCAGCGTGGTACCTCCACTCGTCCCCACTTCCAGGCCCCGGCGGGGGCACTGCTCTCCCCTGCCCAGTTCCAGCGTGGTACCTCCACTCGTCCCCACTCCCAGGCCCCGGCGGGGGCACTGCTCTCCCCTGCCCAGTTCCGGCGTGGCTTCCTCATGCGCCCCTTCTCTCAGACTCCGGCGGGGGCGTCCTCCCTCTCACCTGCCCAGCAGCTCCACATTCTCCTCACCTGCTCAGGGCCCTGCCGCAGCCTCCTCTTCCACTCAGGCCACGCGCACTGCTTCTGTGTCTGCCCGTAGGATGCACACGCAGCCACGGCCCCCTTTCTTAAAGGGCCAGTGTCTCATTACCTGGAAGCTGTTCCTGAGGTCACCTATTACCTTAAAGGTATTTAAGCCCACCTCACTGGACAGGAGGTGCCTAAGTAACGTTGCCTATAGTGCGTTGCTAGTTGTCAGGTCCCAGTGTGATACTGTTGTATCCTAGCACCAGTCGTCTGTTCCTAACCTTTGTCTCATCCTAGAGCCAGCCGTGCTGTGACGCCATACCTGAGCCATCCCTGTTGTGACGACACACCTGAGCCATCCCTGCTGCGACGACACACCTGAGCTATTCCTGCTGCGACGCCACACCTGAGCCATCCCTGCTGGGACGCCACACCTGAGCCATCCCTGCTGGGACGCCACACCTGAGCCATCCCTGCTGGGACGCCACACCTGAGCCATCCCTGCTGTGATGCCACACCTGAGCCATCCCTGCTGTGATGCCACACCTGAGCCATCCCTGCTGGGACGCCACACCTGAGCCATCCCTGCTGTGATGCCACACCTGAGCCATCCCTGCTGTGACGCCACACCTGAGCCATCCCTGCTGTGATGCCACACCTGAGCCATCCCTGCTGCGACGCCACACCTGAGCCATCCCTGCTGTGACGCCACACCTGAGCCATCCCTGCTGTGACGCCACACCTGAGCCATCCCTGCTGTGACGCCACACCTGAGCCATCCCTGCTGGGACGCCACACCTGAGCCATTCCTGCTGGGACGCCACACCTGAGCCATCCCTGCTGGGACACCACACCTGAGCCATCCCTGCTGGGACACCACACCTGACTTATTCCTGCTGTGACACCACACCTGACTTATTCCTGCTGTGACACCACACCTGAGCCATCCCTGCTGTGATACCACACCTGAGCCATCCCTGCTGGGACGCCACTCCTGAGTCATTCCTGCTGTGACGCCACACCTGAGCCATCCCTGCTGTGACGCCACACCTGAGCCATCCCTGCTGTGACGCCACACCTGAGCCATTCCTGCTGATACCACTCCTGAGCCATCCCTGCTGCGACGCCACACCTGAGCCATCCCTGCTGTGATGCCACACCTGAGCCATCCCTGCTGTGACGCCACACCTGACGATTCCTGGTGTGATGCCACACCTGAGCCATCCCTGCTGCGACGCCACACCTGAGCCAACTCTGCTGTGACACCACACCTGAGCCATCCTTGCTGAAGCCACTCCTGATCTATTCCTGCTGTGACGCCACACCTGAGCCATCCCTGCTGGGACGCCACACCTGAGCCATCCCTGCTGCGACGACACACCTGAGCCATCCCTGCTGCGACGCAACACCTGAGCTATTCCTGCTGCGACGCCACACCTGAGCCATCCCTGCTGGGACGCCACACCTGAGCCATCCCTGCTGTGATGCCACACCTGAGCCATCCCTGCTGTGATGCCACACCTGAGCCATCCCTGCTGTGATGCCACACCTGAGCCATCCCTGCTGTGACGCCACACCTGAGCCAACTCTGCTGTGACGCCACACCTGAGCCATCCCTGCTGGGACGCCACACCTGAGCCATCCCTGCTGGGACGCCACACCTGAGCCATTCCTGCTGGGACGCCACACCTGAGCCATCCCTGCTGGGACACCACACCTGAGCCATCCCTGCTGGGACACCACACCTGACTTATTCCTGCTGTGACACCACACCTGAGCCATCCCTGCTGTGATACCACACCTGAGCCATCCCTGCTGGGACGCCACTCCTGAGTCATTCCTGCTGTGACGCCACACCTGACTTATTCCTGCTGTGACACCACACCTGAGCCATCCCTGCTGTGATACCACACCTGAGCCATCCCTGCTGTGACGCCACACCTGAGCCATCCCTGCTGTGACACCACACCTGAGCCATTCCTGCTGATACCACTCCTGAGCCATCCCTGCTGTGACACCACACCTGAGCCATCCTTGCTGAAGCCACTCCTGATCTATTCCTGCTGTGACGCCACACCTGAGCCATCCTTGCTGAAGCCACTCCTGATCTATCCCTGCTGTGACGCCACACCTGAGCCAACTCTGCTGTGACGCCACACCTGAGCCATCCCTGCTGGGACGCCACACCTGAGCCATCCCTGCTGGGACGCCACACCTGAGCCATTCCTGCTGGGACGCCACACCTGAGCCATCCCTGCTGGGACACCACACCTGAGCCATCCCTGCTGGGACACCACACCTGAGCCATCCCTGCTGGGACACCACACCTGAGCCATCCCTGCTGGGACACCACACCTGACTTATTCCTGATGTGATGCCACACCTGAGCCATCCCTGCTGTGACACCACACCTGAGCCATCCATGCTGTGATGCCACACCTGAGCCATCCCTGCTGTGATGCCACACCTGAGCCATCCCTGTTGTGATGTCACACCTGAGCCATCCCTGCTGTGATGCCACACCTGAGCCATTCCTGCTGTGATGTCACACCTGAGCCATTCCTGCTGGGACGCCATACCTGAGCCATTCCTGCTGTGACGCCATACCTGAGCCATTCCTGCTGGGACACCACACCTGAGCCATCCCTGCTGGGACGCCACACCTGAGCCATCCCTGCTGGGACGCCACACCTGAGCCATCCCTGCTGGGACGCCACACCTGAGCCATCCCTGCTGGGACGCCACACCTGAGCCATCCCTGCTGTGATGCCACACCTGAGCCATCCCTGCTGTGACGCCATACCTGAGCCATTCCTGCTGTGACGCCACACCTGAGCCATTCCTGCTGTGACGCCATACCTGAGCCATTCCTGCTGGGACGCCACACCTGAGCCATCCCTGCTGTGATGCCACACCTGAGCCATCCCTGCTGTGACGCCACACCTGAGCCATCCCTGCTGTGATGCCACACCTGAGCCATCCCTGCTGCGACGCCACACCTGAGCCAACTCTGCTGTGACGCCACACCTGAGCCATCCCTGCTGTGACGCCACACCTGAGCCATCCCTGCTGGGACGCCACACCTGAGCCATTCCTGCTGGGACGCCACACCTGAGCCATCCCTGCTGGGACACCACACCTGAGCCATCCCTGCTGGGACACCACACCTGAGCCATCCCTGCTGGGACACCACACCTGACTTATTCCTGCTGTGACACCACACCTGAGCCATCCCTGCTGTGATACCACACCTGAGCCATCCCTGCTGGGACGCCACTCCTCAGTCATTCCTGCTGTGACGCCACACCTGAGCCATCCCTGCTGTGACGCCACACCTGAGCCATCCCTGCTGTGACGCCACACCTGAGCCATTCCTGCTGATACCACTCCTGAGCCATCCCTGCTGCGACGCCACACCTGAGCCATCCCTGCTGTGATGCCACACCTGAGCCATCCCTGCTGTGACGCCACACCTGACCATTCCTGGTGTGATGCCACACCTGAGCCATCCCTGCTGCGACGCCACACCTGAGCCAACTCTGCTGTGACACCACACCTGAGCCATCCTTGCTGAAGCCACTCCTGATCTATTCCTGCTGTGACGCCACACCTGAGCCATCCCTGCTGGGACGCCACACCTGAGCCATCCCTGCTGCGACGACACACCTGAGCCATCCCTGCTGCAACGCAACACCTGAGCTATTCCTGCTGCGACGCCACACCTGAGCCATCCCTGCTGGGACGCCACACCTGAGCCATCCCTGCTGTGATGCCACACCTGAGCCATCCCTGCTGTGACGCCACACCTGACCATTCCTGGTGTGATGCCACACCTGAGCCATCCCTGCTGCGACGCCACACCTGAGCCAACTCTGCTGTGACGCCACACCTGAGCCATCCCTGCTGGGACGCCACACCTGAGCCATCCCTGCTGGGACGCCACACCTGAGCCATTCCTGCTGGGACGCCACACCTGAGCCATCCCTGCTGGGACACCACACCTGAGCCATCCCTGCTGGGACACCACACCTGACTTATTCCTGCTGTGACACCACACCTGAGCCATCCCTGCTGTGATACCACACCTGAGCCATCCCTGCTGTGATACCACACCTGAGCCATCCCTGCTGGGACGCCACTCCTGAGTCATTCCTGCTGTGACGCCACACCTGACTTATTCCTGCTGTGACATCACACCTGAGCCATCCCTGCTGTGATACCACACCTGAGCCATCCCTGCTGTGACGCCACACCTGAGCCATCCCTGCTGTGACGCCACACCTGAGCCATTCCTGCTGATACCACTCCTGAGCCATCCCTGCTGTGACACCACACCTGAGCCATCCCTGCTGTGATGCCACACCTGAGCCATCCCTGCTGGGACGCCATACCTGAGCCATTCCTGCTGTGACGCCACACCTGAGACATTCCTGCTGTGACGCCATACCTGAGCCATTCCTGCTGGGACGCCACACCTGAGCCATCCCTGCTGGGACGCCACACCTGAGCCATCCCTGCTGGGACGCCACACCTGAGCCATTCCTGCTGGGACGCCATACCTGAGCCATTCCTGCTGGGACGCAACACCTGAGCCATCCCTGCTGGGACGCCACACCTGAGCCATTCCTGCTGGGACGCCATACCTGAGCCATTCCTGCTGGGACGCAACACCTGAGCCATCCCTGCTGGGACCCCACACCTGACCCATCCCTGCTGTGATGTCACACCTGAGCCATAGCCACAGTACCGTCACGTTTGCTAGGCCCGGATGCTAACGCACCAAGCTGGCAAACAGCCACTAACCACACATCACGGGTCCACAAGTCACATGTGGCTCCCAAGCTCCAGGTTGAGGACCCCTGCGGTAGAACAACTGAGATGATAACCAAATCCTCTTGCATAGTTAGCAATTGTGGAGTTGGGAATTTACAGGCATTTTAGCACCTTCTCAATCCAATCAGAAACATCCATTTGTGAGAGGGGATTGTGTAAACCCCAAAAGATATCCATATCCTTAGGATAATTCATTTTTCAAGGTGTAAGAGTATCATAAAACATGTCACAAAATGTTTTATAAGCCTAAGCAAAACCAACAACTTCCACTCCTTATATTGATACATCAAGAATTTGGAGATCACCCCTGATGTAAGTCGCAGTCAATCCCTGGACATTTAAAAGGGGTATTCGTATCTCCAAGATCCTATCTAAATATGCAGTAGGTATGATAATAATAATAATAATAGAATATATCTCCGACTCCAACTAAAAATGTAGTATAGTTCTCCTGATTAGATATAAATCTGACCTCATGTGCAGGGCATTGCAGCTTAGGTATCCATGGTTACAACCACTAGCAACTAACTGTCACAATATGAGTAGTCATAACCATGGATACCTAAGTTACTGCAATGCCCTGCACATGAGGTAAGTGACATAGCTAATCAGGAAAACTGTACTACATTTCTAATTGGAGGCATTTGCTAATATTTTTATTACACCTACTACATATTGGATTAGGATCTTGGAGATGGTAATACCCTACTAAGTTCTGCCCCTAGGTGTAAAAAGTGTCCCAATTAGATAAATGAAAAAAGAGACATTAATGTCCATTGAACCCACCCAAAATAACAAACGCCCACACGGCAGTATCATGGTGAGGATTAAGCTTCTTCCGCTATGTATTTTTCGTCTCTGTTGATTCCGAAAATTATTTTAGCTGCAGTTTAAACATAAAATTATCATAAGGACATTTATGGAAGTTTATGAGGCTATTTCTCAAATGAAGCATAAGAGTGTATCTTTGGTAAAACATGTTTTATACTCCGCAGCAATAAGAGAGGTTCCCTCAGCAGTCGTTCTGCAGGAAAAGTGTTAATGGGAGCTACCGAAATAAAACCCTCTCTAAATTCTGCTATAAACCCGATCCCCAGATTCCGACAGACGTCTCCAAGAGTCATCTGCAAAAGCAAACCACAATGTTATAGGGACTAGTTCACATTCTTCAGTCTTCCATGTCGGTACTAACATCGATAGACAAGGAGGCAATCTGTACCTATATTGTTTGCATGTAGATACATGATTTACTAATACCTGTGCCTATGTTATGTATATGGAAAGCCAAGGAGGCAATACAATCTGTGCCTAAATTGTTTACATGCAGGTACATGAAGTCAGTACTATCTGTGCCTATGTAATTTGCATGGAGAGACAAGGAGGCAATACAATCTGTGCCTATATTGTTACATGCAGAGAAATTAAATCAGCTCTGTGCCTATGTTATTTACACGGAGAGACAAGGAGGCAATACAATCTATGCCTATATTGTTTGCATGCAGATACATGAAGTCAGTACTATCTGAGCCTATGTTATTTACACAGAGAGACAAGGAGGCAATACAATCTATGTCTATATTGCTTACATGCAGAGACAAAGTCAGTTCTATCTGTGGCTATGTTATTTACACGAACAGACAAGCAGACAATACAATCTACAGTGCCTACAAGTAGTATTCAACCCCCTGCAGATTTAGCAGGTTTACACATTCGGAATTAACTTGGCATTGTGACATTTGAACTGTAGATCAGCCTGGAAGTGTGAAATGCAGCAAAAAAGAATGTTATTTCTTTTTTTATTTTTTTTTAAATGGTGAAAAGTTTATTCAGAGGGTCATTTATTATTCAACCCCTCAAACCACCAGAATTCTGTTTGGTTCCCCTAAAGTATTAAGAAGTATTTCAGGCACAAAGAACAATGAGCTTCACATGTTTGGATTAATTATCTCTTTTTCCAGCCTTTTCTGACTAATTAAGACCCTTCCCAAACTTGTGAACAGCACTCATACTTGGTCAACATAGGAAAGACAAAGGAGCATTCCAAGGCCATCAGAGACAAGATCGTGGAGGGTCACAAGGCTGGCAAGGGGTACAAAACCCTTTCCAAGGAGTTGGGCCTACCTGTCTCTACTGTTGGGAGCATCATCCGGAAGTGGAAGGCTTAGGGAACTACTGTTAGCCTTCCACGGCCTGGACAGCCTTTGAAAGTTTCCACCCGTGCCGAGGCCAGGCTTGTCCGAAGAGTCAAGGCTAACCCAAGGACAACAAGGAAGGAGCTCCGGGAAGATCTCATGGCAGTGGGGACATTGGTTTCAGTCAATACCATAAGTAACGTACTCCACCGCAATGGTCTCCGTTCCAGACGAGCCCGTAAGGTACCTTTACTTTCAAAGCATGATGTCAAGGCTCGTCTACAGTTTGCTTATGATCACTTGGAAGACTCTGAGACAGACTGGTTCAAGGTTCTCTGGTCTGATGAGACCAAGATCGAGATCTTTGGTGCCAACCACACACGTGACGTTTGGAGACTGGATGGCACTGCATACGACCCCAAGAATACCATCCCTACAGTCAAGCATGGTGGTGGCAGCATCATGCTGTGGGGCTGTTTCTCAGCCAAGGGGCCTGGCCATCTAGTCCGCATCCATGGGAAGATGGATAGCACGGCCTACCTGGAGATTTTGGCCAAGAACCTCCGCTCCTCCATCAAGGATCTTAAGATGGGCCGTCATTTCATCTTCCAACAAGACAACGACCCAAAGCACACAGCCAAGAAAACCAAGGCCTGGTTCAAGAGGGAAAAAATCAAGGTGTTGCAGTGGCCTAGTCAGTCTCCTGACCTTAACCCAATTGAAAACTTGTGGAAGGAGCTCAAGATTAAAGTCCACATGAGACACCCAAAGAACCTAGATAACTTGGAGAAGATCTGCATGGAGGAGTGGGCCAAGATAACTCCAGAGACCTGTGCCGGCCTGATCAGGTCTTATAAAAGACGATTATTAGCTGTAATTGCAAACAAGGGTTATTCCACAAAATATTAAACCTAGGGGTTGAATAATAATTGACCCACACTTTGTTTAAAATTTATTAAAATTTAACTGAGCAACATAACTTGTTGGTTTGTAAGATTTATGCATCTGTTAATAAATCCTGCTCTTGTTTGAAGTTTGCAGGCTCTAACTTATTTGCATCTTATCAAACCTGCTAAATCTGCAGGGGGTTGAATACTACTTGTAGGCACTGTATGTATATATTGTTTACATATACAACCTACAAAAAGAATACTGAAACTCATATTAAAACAATAATTTTTATTATTGAAAATAAAAATTATTGTTTTAATATGAGTTTCAGTATTCTTTTTGTAGGTTGTATATGGTAATGTATACTGGAACCAATAATATGGTATTCTGTTTACTGATATATTGTTTACATGCAGAGACATGAAGTCAGTACTATCTGTGCCTATGTAATTTACATGGAGAGAAAAGGAGGCAATACAGTCTGTGCCTATATTGTTTGCATGCAGATACATGAAGTCAGTACTATCTGTGTCTATATTTTTTACATGGAGAGACAAGGAGGCAATACAATCTGTGTCTATTATGTTACATGCAGAGACATTGTAACGCCTGCCTGGATCCACAGACTCAGATGCGCTGTAAAGGGGAGGCTAGAGGGAAGCCACTCACCAAGTAGGACCCCCAGAACCCTGAAACCCTTTAACCCCTATACAGGGATTTGGAATTACACAGGGAACTGGAGATCACTACCTGTGGAAGGCTGCAGTCCGATGAGAGTAGTAGTCAGGCAGGGTCAAACCAGGAATTGCGGAACAGGGACAGAATTGGCAGGCAGTGACGTAGTCAGCAAACGTAGCAGAGGTCAGATCCGGGTCGGGCAGCGAGGTACAGAAACAGTAGGCAGAAGGGTAGTCAAAAACACGCAGAGGTCAACACAGGAATCACCAACAGAATAGGACGTAACAGGAGCCAGGAAAATCAGAACTATATCTGGCAGTAATCATGTGACAGGAGGGGAAATAGGAAGGGTGTGGTGTCTTTCCATTGGCTGTAGGTGAACGCTGGCAACTTCAGCTGGAAGACACATGCCACCCACAGTCAGCCAGCAGTACTGCAGATCCCAAGATAACCCAGCCCAGTGGATGATCGGAGCCTGCGCCCACTGGTGCCGCTGGCATCGACTTCTCTCCCATCACCAGCACCATCCACGACAGGAACACGGCGTCGCCTGGCGATCGGAGCAGAAGTCGCTGGAGCAGACTCCGGCAGTGACGTAACAGACATGAAATCAGTTCTATCTGTGCCTATGTTATTTACATGGAGAGACAAATAGGCAATACAATCTATGCCTATATTGTTTGCATGCAGATACATGAAGTTAGTACTATCTGTGCCTATGTTATTTACAAGGGGAGACAAGGAAACAATACAATCTGTGCCTGTATGGTTTACATACAGATACATGAAGTCAGTACTATAGCCAATGAAGCTAGTTGGGCACCCAGAGTTTATACGTCACTTCCTCACTAGTTTCTGGATTGGCAGTGTTATTTGGCAGTCTTAAAACAATAAGTATGTATGATTTTGGGTAATACATGACACACCATAAAGAATATAATACAAGCCACTACATACTGTACCAACCAACGCAGGCTCTGCTCCCCACTATGAGCATTATGTATTTGCACCCTGTAGCTACCCATTATCTGATGATCCTTCAGGCCTGTTAGCATATTTCCTATTATGTTTCTATAATGTCTTTCTCTTGTTGCTGGGAGCAGGTATGCAGGTATTGTGCAGACTCCTCGTATCCGTCTTGTGTATCGGGTATTGTGCGGTAAACCTCTACTTATGGAAATCAAGTTGTTTTGTTGGGAATTCATAGAGATGCATGTGACATCTGCGGAGACGGGCTGAAAGAACAGGCTGCTATACAGATCCTACACACACGCTAACCGGCTTACCACATTAATAACACGCTCCGAGGGAAGAGATACATTATCTTATTGATTAACGTTGTATTCTCTGTGTTCTTAAAGAGATCTGGTGAAAAAATATTTTATTTCTATATTATTATCTACTTCTCCCATAATTTTCAGAATACATATATAAAACACCTGGGGCAATGTGTATCAGCAACTATCAACAGTAAGGAGCACATATCTGTGCTTAGGTTTCTTTATAATGTGGAGTTACCTCACCTAAAGGAAGCAGTACATCTAATTGTCATAAAAAAAAGTATTGCAGGTACAGATAGTACTGTCTCCTTGTCTCTGTCACAAGGTATGAAATGACAGGACAGGGGTCCCTATACTATTCCTCAGATTTGAGACCCTGCACTGTCCCTTATCTCAGAGGTAGGCTTGATGGTAGCAAGGTCTGAGCCCCCAGCATGACCCTGACTCCTGTCCGAACCCTGAACTTATTTCCTCTCTCCCCCACCCTTGAGGCGGGATGGAGACACTGTAACGAAACCCCACAAAAAGCGACACGGACAAAGGAGAACGAAAACTCGTACACGCTGCACTCAAACACAAAGGAGAAACTATACGTGTACAGGAGGGGGATAAAGAAACAGGAAGGAAGTAAATGTACAACTGGGAAACTTCCACACCACTCAATATCGCAACTACAGATCACCATGAACTGGATCACCACTAAGACCGGAATTGCTGAAGCTAATATCGACGATGAATAGCAAGGTCCAGAATCTTTTATAGGAAAGAGATGGCTGTGATTGGTAATTAGCAACCTGAGGTCTTAGCAGAGTTCTCCAGTTCAGCAGGAATTAACCCCTGCAGGACTGAGGAACATAGCACATGAAACAGCCAACGCCCAGCTGTGGCTGAACAACTAGTAGACATTAGGTTGTCTGTCAGGCTCTGCAGTGTGAACAGAGCCTGATGCTGCCGTGACACCTAATCAGTTTGGGCCTGAACACCGCATGACAGTTCTCTCTATGTAATTTCTGTAAGGAATGATAGTATTGCATCCCTCTCTCTCTCTTCCAATAATGTTTAGACAGATCGTTTTCCTTCCTGTCTCAGCCTTACATGACACAGGCTCAAGTAGTATTGCTTTCATGGATCTCAATGGTTATGATGTAGGTACAGTTAGATCCAGAAATATTTGGACAGTGACACAAGTTTTGTTATTTTAGCTGTTTACAAAAACATGTTCAGAAATACAATTATATATATAATATGGGCTGAAAGTGCACACTCCCAGCTGCAATATGAGAGTTTTCACATCCAAATCGGAGAAAGGGTTTAGGAATCATAGCTCTGTAATGCATAGCCTCCTCTTTTTCAAGGGACCAAAAGTAATTGGACAAGGGACTCTAAGGGCTGCAATTAAGTCTGAAGGCGTCTCCCTCGTTAACCTGTAATCAATGAAGTAGTTAAAAGGTCTGGGGTTGATTACAGGTGTGTGGTTTTGCATTTGGAAGCTGTTGCTGTGACCAGACAACATGCGGTCTAAGGAACTCTCAATTGAGGTAAGCAGAACATCCTGAGGCTGAAAAAAAAGAAAAAATCCATCAGAGAGATAGCAGACATGTTTGGAGTAGCAAAATCAACAGTCGGGTACATTCTGAGAAAAAAGGAATTGACTGGTGAGCTTGGGAACTCAAAAAGGCCTGGGCATCCACGGATGACAACAGTGGTGGATGATCGCCGCATACTTTCTTTGGTGAAGAACCCGTTCACAACATCAACTGAAGTCCAGAACACTCTCAGTGAAGTAGGTGTATCTGTCTCTAAGTCAACAGTAAAGAGAAGACTCCATGAAAGTAAATACAAAGGGTTCACATCTAGATGCAAACCATTCATCAATTCCAAAAATAGACAGGCCAGAGTTAAATTTGCTGAAAAACACCTCATGAAGCCAGCTCAGTTCTGGAAAAGTATTCTATGGACAGATGAGACAAAGATCAACCTGTACCAGAATGATGGGAAGAGAAAAGTTTGGAGAAGAAAGGGAACGGCACATGATCCAAGGCACACCACATCCTCTGTAAAACATGGTGGAGGCAACGTGATGGCATGGGCATGCATGGCTTTCAATGGCACTGGGTCGCTTGTGTTTATTGATGACAAAACAGCAGACAAGAGTAGCCGGATGAATTCTGAAGTGTACCGGGATATACTTTCAGCCCAGATTCAGCCAAATGCCGCAAAGTTGATCGGACGGCGCTTCATAGTACAGATGGACAATGACCCCAAGCATACAGCCAAAGCTCCCCAGGAGTTCATGAGTGCAAAAAAGTGGAACATTCTGCAATGGCCAAGTCAATCACCAGATCTTAACCCAATTGAGCATGCATTTCACTTGCTCAAATCTAGACTTAAGACAGAAAGACCCACAAACAAGCAAGACCTGAAGGCTGCGGCTGTAAAGGCCTGGCAAAGCATTAAGAAGGAGGAAACCCAGTGTTTGGTGATGTGCATGGGTTCCAGACTTAAGGCAGTGATTGCCTGCAAAGGATTCGCAACAAAATATTGAAAATAAAAATATTTTGTTTGGGTTTGGTTTATTTGTCCAATTACTTTTGACCTCCTAAAATGTGGAGTGTTTGTAAAGAAATGTGTACAATTCCTACAATTTCTATCAGATATTTTTGTTCAAACCTTCAAATTAAACGTTACAATCTGCACTTGAATTCTGTTGTAGAGGTTTCATTTCAAATCCAATGTGGTGGCATGCAGAGCCCAACTCGCGAAAATTGTGTCACTGTCCAAATATTTCTGGACCTAACTGTATATATTGTCCTGTCTCCATGTCTTTTTAGTATATGATGTAGATACAGATAGTACTGTATCTATGTTTGTTCATGTAAATAATATAGGCATAAATAGTACTGCTTTTCTAGCCTCCAACAAAAGTCTGTCAATACAGATAGTACTGGATCCCAGTTTCCCTCTACAAACTAAATACAGTACTCATAGATAGTGCTACAACCAAGTGCTGTACTATTTCCTGTTTTCTCTATTAAATGCAGTGAACTCAGATAGTGCTGTCCATCTCTCTCTCCCTATAAATAAAGTAGTAATGCCTCCTGTTTTCCTCCACGTAAATAATATTTAGGCCATATAACTCGGACGCACACACTGGCTGGCGGCTCTCCCGACTCGAGCCTTCATGTATTTCTATGCAGTTCTCACGCTTAGGTCAGGAGAGCCGCAGGCCAGTCCGGGCATTTTGATGCAATCCTCATCCATGGTATATAGCTGTCGGAGCCAAACACAGGTAGTGCTTCTTCCCTGTTTCTTCCTGTAAAGGATGTAGGCACTAACATTATTGCCTCCAAATTCTTGAACTTTTTAAAAGGTATATAAGCACAGATAATACCGCCTTCTGGTCTGCTCCTGTAATTTCAGTAGACATACTTACAGTATTGCCCCTTTCTTGTTATAAATTACATAATCTCAAGTAGTGCTGACTTTCTGGAAATGATTGACTGATTTGTTACCATGGTTATTTTTTCTGATCTTACACTGATTGCACATTCTAAGCTCTAATTCTAATTCTAAGCACTTGCCATTCATCAGTTGTTAATAATCACTCCGCTACTCAACCATTTTTTATTGCGTTATTGGGCAGAAATTTCTAAGGTTACTTTATACATTCCATGGGGACAGAGAAGACACTGTAGAGGGAGTGTACCAAAAGTGACAGGAACCTCACCTGTTACTGACCCTTTTAGTGACCCACAAGTCCCTGTGATTGATTCCTTTCCCATGTACATACAGCTGGTGAAATAAGTATTGAACACGTCACAAATTTTCTAAGCAAATATATTTCGAAAGGTACTATTGACATGAATTTCTCAGCAGATGTCAGTAACAACCCATCCAATCCACACAGGCAAAGAAATCAGACCAAAGATGTCCATAAAGTAAGTTATGTGTGATAATAAGAAATCACACAGGGAAAAAGTACTGAATACATGAAGAAAGAGGTACAAAACCATAGAAAGTCATGACACCAACGGAAATCTATCAGTAATTAGCAGTCCTGCCACTTATCAAAAATTATATCAGGTGTTTTGTTACTATCTGTACCCTTGTCCGCTCCTTCCACCTGGCTGAGACGGCGACGTACTCACTGCCGCGGCTGCCCACATGCTCAATTCTGCGGCTGCTCCTCTGTGTCTGTTCCGCTTTTTGATCTGTTCAGGGAACCCCCTTCTGTTCGGTGTCTCCACACGTCAGGACCTGCATATGACGCACAGTCTTCCTGGCAGGTGCCTTAGACCATGTACATTCGTGCTCCCCCTCACTTAAAAGGGACAGCGTGTGCACACCCTAATGTGTCCTTAGCCTATTACTGAGAAGTACTGACTATTTAAGGCACCTTCCCCTTCTGGGAGATCCCTGTTCAATGTTGGTTGCTAGTTTATCCCATGTGTACTGGTCATACTATCAGGTCCTTGTTCCTTTTTCGCTGTACCTGTGACATTGCCTGTACCATAACCTGAACCCCAGCCAGTGTTCCATTTCCAGTAGCTACCCGGTCCGTGTACCTATACCCGTATTGTCTGAGGTCCTGCCTCTATTAGTCATGCAGTTTGTACCAGAACCTGATCCAATCCAGCCGGTTTGTACCTGAACTTATGGTCCTATTTGTACCCAAGTTCGTTCCTGCACCTATCTTACCTGTTGCTCTGGTTCCGTCTCATCTGCTGCCAGTCCACATTCCTGCCTATGGTTCTGACTCTATCTCGCCTGCTACTGTTCAGGTCAGCTACTGCAGACCAGGGGACTGAATTGGAGTGGTACCTGGTGTCAACCGGCAGTCAAGTCCAACCTCACCATAAGAGGCTCTGGTGAATACCTGGTAGGCACTTAGTCACAGCCCTCCAGGCCCTGTGGTCCAGTGGATCCACACTCACTCCAGCCGTAAGAGTGTCACACAAGAAACATTCAATGATGGGTAAAACCAGAGAGCTGCCTCAACCTTTGCAATTTTGTTACAAAACGTACTGATGGCATTGTTTAGAGAATAATTTATAAACTACTGCATGTGGCAGTGAGTACTGTTGGGGTAATGATCCAGAAGTGGAAAGAGCAATATTTCGCCATAAACTGGTCACGACCAGGTGCACCCCTCGAGATTTCAAATAGAGGAGTGAAAGGAATTATCAAGAGTTGCCGAAAAGCCAAGAAACACTGTGGAGAGCAACAGAAAGACCTGAAATCAAAATCCACCTGAGCAATGCATGCGACTAGTCTATCCATATAGATGCTTCATCACCAACAGAGGCATTTGAATGAAGTATTAAATACATTTCAGTAAGTGTGTTCAATACTTTTTCCCTGTGTCATTTCTCATTATTACACATCACTAAATTGATGGACATCTATGGTTTGATTTCTCTGCTTGTGTGGATTGGATTGGGTTGTTACGGACATCTGGTGAGAAATTCATGTCAATAGCCCCTTTAGAAATATATTTACTTAAAAAATTGATAGTGTGCTCAATACTTATTTCACCAGCTGTATAGAGATAGACTCCATCTTTGAGGTAGTATCTTCACCTCTTCCTCTCAGACTCCCAAGCAAACAAGGGTATTGGCAGGGGATTTCATCTTTGCAGGTGACGATAGCTGTACAATCAACAGGAGCTTCCCTGAGCTTGCAATCATGTCTGTATGTATTACCTGTGCCGGGATTTACTGAGAGAATGGGGAGATTTGCAGGGTGATGCAGGCAGAATGGTTACGTTTTATGGGAACAGATAAATAAAGACTAAGGATAGGCTCAGACTCGTATTTGGATGAGCCTGTGGGCTTAACAGTAAAAATGAGATCCCATTTCTTATATCACTCCACAACGTCTATTTCCAGCCAAATCGTTATCACCCCCGTAGATTGTGGTAAATGCCACTAAATTATAAATATCATAGTTTATATGTTTTTCTACTACATAAGACAAGACATGCAGTATTATAAAGCTACAAAAATTGTTATATCAGCAATCACATAGAATGTCGCACATCACTTTATAAAGGGGAAGCAAATACTGCCCCCTATGTACAAGAAAATAACCACTATAATACTGCCCCCTGTGTAAAAGAATATAACTACTATAATACTGCCCCCTATGTACAAGAATATAACTACTATAATACTGCCCCCTGTGTAAAAGAATATAACTACTATAATACTGCCCCCTATGTACAAGAATATAACTACTATAATACTGCTCCTATGTACAAGAATATAACTACTATAATACTGCTCCCATGTACAAGAATATAACTACTATAATACTGCCCCCTATGTACAAGAATATAACTACTATAATACTGCTCCTATATACAAGAATATAACTACTATAACCTGCCCCCTATGTACAAGAATATAACTACTATAATACTGCCCCCTATGTACAAGAATATAACTACTATAATACTGCTCCTATGTACAAGAATATAACTACTATAATACTGCTCCTATGTACAAGAATATAACTACTATAATACTGCCCCTATGTACAAGAATATAACTACTATAATACTGCCCCCCATGTACAAGAATATAACTACTATAATACTGCCCCCCATGTACAAGAATATAACTACTATAATACTGCCTCTGTATACAAGAATATAACTACTATAATACTGCTCCCTATGTACAAGAATTTAGCTACAATAATACTGCCCCTTATGTACAGAATATATCTACAATAATACTGCCCCCTATGTACAGAATATAACTACTATAATACTGCCCCTATGTACAAGAATATAACTACTATAATACTGCCCCCTATGTAAAAGAATATAAACTACTATAATACTGCCCCCTATGTACAAGAATATAACTACTATAATACTGCCCCTATGTACAAGAATAATATAACTACTATAATACTTCCTCTATGTACAAGAATATAACTACTATAATGCTGCTCCTATGTACAAGAATATAACTACTATAATACTGCCTCTGTATACAAGAATATAACTACTATAATACAGAATATAACTATTATAATACTGCTCCTATGTATAAGGATGATTTCACACATCAGTTTTTTGGCATCAGGCATGATCCAACGAAAAAACTGATGCGACGGATCCGGCGGAAAAACCGATCAGTTGCATCAGTTTTTTCCATCAGTTCCTTCAGTTTTTTGACAGATCCGGTGTGATTCTGAGCATGCTCAGTTAAAAAAGAAAAACGGATCCGGCGGCCGGATCCGTTTTTTGCCGCATTACACCGGATCCGGCGTCCATAGGCTTCCATTATAAAACACGCCGTATGGCGCTGATCCGTTTTTTTTTTGCCAGACACAAAAACGTTCACTTCAACGTTTCATCCGGCCGCTGGACAAGTAAATTTTGCCGGCAAAAAACGGATGAAAAGTGAAGGCCATCACAATCCGGCGCTAATGAAAGTCTATGGGGGAAAAAAACGGATCCAGCGGCAAAAGACGCCGGATCTGTTTTTTCATGTTTTTGCCGGATTGTGCCTGATGGCAAAAAACTGATGTGTGAAAGCAGCCTAAGAATATAAGTACACGGCACGGATGATGTCCCCACATTCAGACACTGGGGCTGCGGTTTCTCTGTAATTCCTCGTTCTTTTCGGTGTATAAATACTGATAAGCCGGAGCTGCCGCTTTGTGCCGCCTCCTCTGGGATGAAGCTGGTAATTTAGGGCATGATAAGGAGACATTGTTCGGGCAGAAGATTAAAGTTACGGATTTCTGAGTTTTTACAAACAACTGCCGCACGTTCTGTGTTGTGTACTATAGAAATCCAGAAATCTTCCATCATTAGCAGCGCAGGAGATGGAAATCCTGGGCTCCGGGCAGCTTTGTACAATATATCCGCCGCAAATACAATATAAAGTGCCGAAAAGGTAAAAGGACAGTACAGGAGGCGGCTCTGTACACAAGGCCCGGAGCGGGCCAGGAAAACCAGCTAAGGCTATGTGCACACACTGCAGTTTTGTTTCTTCTGCAAAAACGCACCTCTAGCAGAAAAATGAATAAAAAAACGCATGTGTTTTTGATGTGTTTTCGGTGCGTTTTTGCCCATTCGTTTTTTCACTATATTCAATGGAAAAACGCAGGGAAAAAGAAAAGAAGTGACATTCTATGGCTAAGTTCACACACTGCGTTTTTTTGACGCTGCGTTTTTGTGCGTTTTTGGCCGCTAAAAACGCACCCGCGTCAAAAAACGCATGAGTTTTTACCGCGATTTGGTGCGTTTTTAGCTGTGTTTTGCTGCGTTTTTGATCTCTGCGTTTTTCTGCCGTTTTCCAATGCATTGCATGGGGGGAAAACGCAGAAAAACGCAGGAAAGAATTGACATGTCCATTTTTTTTTCTTTTAAGCTCAAAAACGCAGCTTAAAAAAATAGTTGTGTGCGGACAGCAAAATTGAAAACTCATGGACTTTGCTGGGGAAGCAAAGTCCTGCAGTTTTGAGGCCAAAAACGCGCAAAAACGCACTGTGCGCACATAGCCTATTTCTTTTTTCTGCACCCAAAACTGCAGGCAAAAAAGAAGCAACGTGCGCACAGCCTTTCTGAATTCTCATAGACTTTGCTGGGGAAGGAAATGCATGCAGTTAGGGCAACAAACTGCACTAAAAACGCAGCAAAAACTGCACTGTGCGCACAGGGCCTAATGACGCACTCTAGGCGTCATTCAGTAAAAGTCTTATCGCAAAAGTGTTTGTTGCCCATAACAACGAATCGAATGTCCGCTTTCATTTTACCCAATCAGAGCTCAGCTAACGTTTTACCAAAGTAGCCAATCAGTCCAGTTTTCGTTTAACAGAGAAGCCAATTAGAGATCTGCTTTTATTTAACCTTAGACTAGAGCAGCCAATGAGAACTCAGCTTTCTTTTTACCTCAGCAGATGGAGCAATGACTGCGACCGTCATCTCCTTCCTGTCAGTCGGGTGTTTCTCTCTGGAGAGCAGTCATTTTGTGTGTGTGCGTCAGTACAATATGGCGGATTACACACACGGGTTCAGTCACGCACTTTCACGCCTCAATAATAAGAGATATACAAGGTTTAGTGCTGAGGTGGCGTAACACAAGATTTAAAGCCAATGACAAAAAATGGACAACACAAGTTCAAGCACCAGCTATTACGGCAGACGTCCATGAGAAGAACAAGAGAAGCCGCAGGATGATTCCAGGGAGCGCACCTCAGCGGACCAACATGGCGCTGGGTACTGAAATCACCTCACCTGCAGCCACCATGTGTCAGCAGTGCAAGGGTTAAAGGTGACCACAAGAGGACGGTGGATTGTGGCTACTGGACATGATGGTGGATGCCGCGTGAAGCAGCTCCAGTGATGGGTGAGTGCGGGGTCCTCAGATTACCAACCCGGTGACCCACAGACATGAGCGAATTATACTGAATCACTCTAATGTGAAGCGGGAAATTCGATTTCCATAAAATGTACTTGATGTGAAAGGAAAGTGTCTTATTAAAGGGTGTCCCATCTACAAGATCCTATCCCAATATGAAGCAGATGTAATAATAAGAATAATAGCAAATATCTCCAATTACAAATGTAATATAGTTCTCCTGATTAGTTATGTTGCTTACCTCATGTGCAGGGCATTGCAGCTTAGGTATCCATAGTTACGACCACACATATAGTGATAGCTTGTAGCTAGTGGTCGTAACCATGGATACCTAAGCTGCAATGCCCTGCACATGAGGTAAGCGACATGGCTATATCAGGAGTAGTGTTGAGCGAGTAGTTAGCTACTTGTACTTGCTATGCTGTTAGCGAGTGCTGTCCACTACTCGCATATACGTTACGAGTATCGGGCGCAATGTAAGTCAATGGGAAATAGTCACTAAGTAGAGAGTAACCCAAAAGCCGTACTATTTGATACTCGCACGAAAAGTATAGCTTTTGTGTTACTCACTACTTAGCGAGTATTTCCCATTGACATATTGCGTCCGCTACTCGTAACGAATATGTGAGTAGCAGACAGTACTCGCTAACAGCATAGCAAGTACGGATAGTTAACTACTCGCTCAACACTACTCCTGATATAGCCATGTCCCTTACGCAAAAGCGTCGTAAATCGGTGATCTGTGTAGTGTCGGACATTTTCATAATGTCGCACCAATAGGACATACGATGTTGTTCCTCGTTCCTGCGGCAGCGCACATCGCTGTGTGTGACACCACAGGAGCGAGGAACATCTCCTTACCTGCGTCCACCAGCTATGCGGAAGGAAGGAGGTGGGCGGGATGTTTACGTCCCGCTCATCTCCGCCCCTCCACTTCTATTGGCCACCTGCCGTGTGACGTCGCTGTGACGCCGCACGACCCGCCCCCTTAGGAAGGAAGTAGGTCGCCGGCCAGAGCGACGTCACTAGGCAGGTATGTCCATGTGAAGCTGTCGTAGCGATAATGTTCGCTACGGCAGCTATCACAAGATATCGCATGTGCGACGGGGGCGGGGACTATCGTGCTCGGCATCACTAGCATCGGCTAGCGATGTCGCAGCGTGCAAAGTACCCCTAACTGTGTGCATCTTCTATCTTATCTATACTGGCTACTTCCTTACAACGTCACAGACTAGGCCTTACTAGGGCCCGCACACCTTTAGTACCACTGTAACGCAGCCAGGGGCGGTAGTCGTGGGCGAGGCATGCAGTCCTCAACCGACCTTGGTACAGTACAGACACTGTGGGCAGGGTGGTGTGTGCAGTGGGTGGGGAGGTGGTACTGGTACCTGTTTTCAGCTGGATGTCCAAGGCTTCAGCCGGCCTTTCTGGATCCCGTTCACACTGTGCGATGCCATACTCAGCGTTTCTCGATATGAGTCCACAACCAGTTAAAACTCCAACGGCTTTACTGTACACTTGTGCAAAACACCGTTTCCATTTACTACTTACAGGCTTGATACTGCAATCTTCAACAGGCATTACCTTCAGGTTACAAACCAATCACCAGCGAGGTGGGGGATGGGCACTTTGTGTTTCCCCTGTCTTTACAACCATCTATCTCCTTGGTTAGGCTAATGCCCCAACTCTGTATAAACGAGAAGACTCCTAAAGCCTTAATTTCCACTGTGGAGGTGGACCTGCCGGTCAACACCAACTCCTCCATCTGTTTGCACTATTAACAGAGTCCGGCCTAGTCAGGGGCGCTCTCCGCTCTTCCTGTGGATTTACTCACTGTATCTGTGAAGTTACATTCTGCTTCTGTCTCCTTGACTCTCCTGCACAATCTTCGCCTGTTCTCCTCCACACCACACTGTTCCACTCTGCTGCACCTACTTCTTCCACTTCTCTCTCTTCCCTATCTGCCTAAAACCAGGAAACGTCTTTCACTATATTTCCCTTCACGATGGGCCGGGTTCTATCTGGTTAACCCTTTCAGTTCTGCCACTATACCTCTTGTCTGAGCCTCCCTTCCCAAAAAAGGAGCCCAGAGCCAATGACACCTAGTGGTAGCTGACAGTACTGCGACATTACCACACATGACAGGGCATTTTGACATTCCCACATTACCAAACATTACACCTGGAAACACACAGATAAATAACATTTCACTTACACATATATGCGTCACAATATCTTCAGGGGGCGGCAGGGCCCTGGACATCCTCTTACATCACGTGCCCAGGTGTGTGGGCACTATATTTTTTATTCGTTGTAGTACATATTGGGGTGTGTGGTCCCCTCCAGGGTGCAACACTCTTATCTATCCATCTTTCCCACACAAGGTTTTAATTGTGAGCAAGGCCTTGTTCACTTTTCACTCCCCGTTCAGATGAGGCTGTTTTGGCACATTGAGAGGTAGGAAAAAAAAGTTGAGGGACCATCCTTACAAAAATATATGTGGTTGGATGGCTTTTACGCTCTTTGATCAAAAAACACTACGTACCTTACGTTTGTAATGTCTATAGCAATACTGGAGTTGATGTATTCAGTAATCACAGTCTGCTGCTGCACCGTGTATGTACATGTCTGCTTATTTCACTACACACAATGCCATTGACCAGGCCTCTTGCAGAGCCATGGCTTTGTGAGGCCTAGTAGGTGGCGATAGAGGAGGACCAGAGAATTGGGCAGGAGGCAGCGCAAATGGAATTATCAATGGAATTATACCCTCCTCTATTCGATTTGTTCTTCTCTAGTATATTATTACCCTATTTATATCATCAAAATTGCAGACACAGGCTACTACTATATAGACGAGAAAACGTAACCGTGAATTCAGTGTGTTGGCTGGAGTCAGATAATGACTCTCCGATATTTCTTTTTGACTGGTGTTTTCCTTTAAATTTCTCCCCATTTATAGGATGTAAACAATATAATTAACACTAGCCCCCCCCATATAAATGGATGCTGATGTTTGCAGTGTGTTTGTGCCTTCGCTTGACCCGTAGCTTTTATTATGTCTGAATAATTAATGCCGACTTTGTTTTCTCTCCGTTTTTTAATAAAAGTCCTAGCGTCTCTGGCTTTATTATACCCCAGCATCACACAGGACCCCAAGGATCGTGCTCTACAGTGATGGATCTCAGGGAACAAGCCAAGAGAGATTTCTTTATTAAGTTAGGCCAGTGTAGAAATCATACAGCCTCCAGCTACGAAAGCTAGACAATGCTGTGGAGGCCTGTGCTGAGTGCAATGTGCTACATAAGTGTCACTGCGAGCACGCATGCCAGATCTTACATGGAGTGTAAACTATGATGCTTGTTATATTTATGCTTTGCATATTTAACACCTATGTTATATTCTGTATCTTCATATATCTTTGCTTGTTTCACTCATACATTCAGCTAATTTTTCTGGAAGCCATCAACAAGCTGCTGCTGCTGGACTTAGCGGGGCTTTACACATTGCAACATCGCTTCCGAAATATTGTCGGGGTCACGTCGTTAGTGACGCACATCCGGCGCCGGTAGCGACATCGCACCGTGTAAATCCTAGGTGCGACGATAAACGATCGCAAAAGCATCGAAAATCGGTGATCTGTGTAGCGTCGTTCATTTCCATAATGTCGGGTCGACCGCAGGTACGATGTTGTTTGTCGTTCCTGCAGGTCCACACATCGCTGTGTGTAAACCCGCAGGAGCGACAAACATCTCCATACCTGCGTCCCGACGGCAATGCGGATTGGAGATGGTGGGCGGGATGTTATGTCCGCTCATCTCCACCTCTCCGCTTCTATTGGCCGGTTGATTAGTGACGTCTCTGTGATGCCGAACGCACCTCCCCCTTGAAGGAGGGATTGTTCGGCGGTCACAGCGACGTCGCCGAGCAGGTATGTGCGTGTGAAGCTGCCGTAGCGATAATGTTAGCTATGGCAGCAATCACCACATATCGCATGTGCGATAGGGGCGGGTGATATCACGCTCGGCATCGCTAGCCGATGCTAGCGATGTCGCAACGTGTAAGGTACCCCTAAGTATATGTTTCTTAACACTGGGGACATTGAAAAAAAGACATAGAATTCTCACTATGGGGTGTGCTGAGGGGTCCAAGCCCATTACTAAATAAATGGCATCTGGTAGGTGGAGGTCCTGGTACAGACTTTTCATTAGGGCCCAGGAGCATTTTAGCAGTCTTTTTTTTCTGCAGGAAAAACCTTTTCTCTTGGCAGTAAAGAAGCTGCTTACAAAAAGTAGGTTTTGATGCTTATTTGCTGCATTTTTGGTGCCGTTTATATGTGGCATTTGTGTTTACAGTACATGTTAGTTATCCTTATTCACCAAAACCGTCTAGAAAACACATAGTTGTGGGTTTTTTTGTTGCTTTTTCTTATTGTTTTCTATGGGTGTAAAAATGCTGAAAGAACTGACACGCTACAGTTTGCAAAAATGCTGCAGTTTTTCAATTCAGTGATGTAAAAAAACAAGCGTGCATATGAGATTTCTGAAACTGGCTTTTGCTGGTACTGTATGCATTATAAAAACACTGAAAAAAAGAACTATAGAGGTTATGAAACTGCAGCTGCATCTCCCTCCTCTTTTTCTTTATTCACATGCATCACTGATATATGCAAACACATATAGTTAGATCTCTCTATAATATCTATAGATATCTATCTATCTACAGTTAAAATCAGAAATTTACATACACTATCTAAAAAGACACTTCTGCAGGTTTTTCTCTCCGCTCTCTATAAAGAAACATCTGCAGGTTTTTCTCAATATCTAACTTGAAATCAGAATAAACCCATTTTTGATCAATTAGGGACTAAAATTATTTCTATTTGCCAAATGCCAAAATAATGAGAGAGAGAATGTTTTAAGGCATTTTGATTACTTTCTGCAAAGTCAAAAGTTTCCATCCATTTCATTAGTATTTGGTGGCATTGCCTTTTCACTGTATGACTTGGGTGAAACATTTTGGATCTCCTTCCATAAGCTTCTCAAAATAATTGGTGGAATTTGGGTCCATTCCTCCTGACAGAACTGGGGTAACTGAGTCATGTGTGTAGGTCATCTTGCTCGCACTTTTCAGCTTTTCCTATACATTTTCAAAAGGATTGAAATTTGTGATGGCCACTCCAAAACATTGACTTGGTTAACCGTAAGCCACTTTGTAACCAGTTTGGCAGTTGCTTTGAAATTTTTTTCCATTTGGAAGACCCAAATCCAGCCAAGCTTTAAGTTCCTAGCTGATATCTTCAGATGTTCTTCAATATTGCCACATAATCTTCTTTCCTCATGATGCCATCTATTTTGTGAAGTGCACCAGTCCCTCCTGCAGCAAAACAACCCCACAACATGATGCTGCCGCCCCCGTGTTTCACAGTTGGGATGATGTTCTTAGGGTTCAAAGCTTCTCCCTTTTTCCTCCAAACGTAACGATGGTCATCATGGCCAAACAGTTCAATTTTATTTTTGTCAGACCACAGGACAAGTCTCCAAAAATTAAGTTCTTTATTCCTATGCGCATCAGCAAACATTAATCTGGCTTTTTATGTTTCTTTTGGAGTAATGGATTTTTCCTGGCAGAGTGGCCTTTCAGCCCATGTTGATACAGTACTGGTTTCACTGTGGATAATGACACAATCTTACCAGTTTCCGCCAGCATCTTCACAAGGTCTTTTGCTTTTGTTCTTGGATTGATATGCACATGTCTGACCAAAGCACGTTCATCTCTGGTACACAGAACCCGCCTCCTTCCTGAGTGGTATGATGGCTGGACGTTCCCATCTTGCTTATTCTTACATATTGTTAGTACAGATGAACGAGGCACCTTCAGGTATCTGGAAATTGCACCCAATGATAAACCAGACTTCAGCAAGTCCACAATTCTCTTCCTGAGTTTTTGACTGCTTTCTTTTGATTTTCCATGATGCTACACAAAGAAGCCGTGTGTTTCAGGTGTGCATTATAATACATCCACAGGTGTGTCTCTAATTAACTCAGATGTTGCCAATAAACCTATCAAAAGACATGACATCATCATATGGGCTGTCCCATATTGTTTAAAGGTATAGTAGTCTTAATGTATGGAAACCTTTGACTTTGCAGAAAGTAAGAAAAATGCCTTAAAACATTCTCTCTCTCTCTCATTATTTTGGCATTTGGCAAATATAAATAATTTTTGTTCCTAATTGACCTAAAACAGGAAAGTTTTATTCTGAATTCATGTCAGATAGTGAGAAAAACCTGCAGATGTGTCTGTATAGAGAGTGAAGGGGAAAAACCTGCAGATGTGTCTTTTTAGATAGTGTATGTAAACTTCTGGTTTCAACTGTATCTATCTATCTATCTATGTATCTATCTATGTATCTATCTATCTATCTATGTATCTATCTATCTATCTATCTATCTATCTATCCCTCTATCTATCTATCTATCTATCTATCCCTCTATCTATCTATGTATCTATCTATCTATCTATCTATCTATCTATCTATCTATCTATCTATCTATCTATCTATCTATCTATCTATCCCTCTATCTATCTATCTATCTATCTATGTATCTATCTATCTATGTATCTATGTATCTATCTATCTATCTATCTATCTATCTTTTACACCATGTAGATGGAGATGCTTTCAAGCAAATGTATAAAATTTCAATTAGAAATTATCTCACTTGTTGATGTATCTGTGCATTTGCTTCCAATGCACATTTGTCATTTCCAAGTCACATTAGATCTCTTTACATCATGCTGGGAAATACCGGAATATGATAATTTCATGTATACTGACAAGTGCTAGGCCTATACTATCTGCAAGCAGCTATCTGTAAAATCATTAATGATGGTGATGTACTATTCGTGACCTTACGTCCTGAAAAATAAGAGAAGAAAAAATGCAGCTGCATGAATTTTCTATGAGCTGCGGACTTATCCCTCCAGCTTATAAATCTTGTATGTAGTTATGAATCTTCAGGTCGATGTGTTCATTTTTACAAGGATTCTGCTCTGGTTTCCATTCTGCTCCACATTTTATATTACCTGCTGGAGAGGCGGAGAGCAGCAGTAAACTGATTGTAGTATTTTAGGAAAACCTAAATTTGTCCCTCGCCTGGGAGACTGTCTCTGTCCACCATTTAATGAAGACATGAGTATACAGAATTGCTGTGAGTTCACACGAGCGAGTGGTGGAGGGGCTCAGGAGAAGCGGAATCAGAGGAGAATTATCCACTGGATGATCACAAGTGTTCACTCTACATATTTAATGTCACAATCATTCGGGGACTGGAACTTATGACCTAAATCCTTAAAGGACAGGGAAATTGAAATGGAAGGTACTTAACGAATGGGGTGGGGGTCTTTCTTATACCCATATGAAGGCAATAGGGTGGGGGTCTTTCTTATACCCATATGAAGGCAATGGGGTGGGGGTCTTTCTTATACCCATATGAAGGCAATGGGGTGGGGGGTCCTTCTTATACCCATATGAAGGCAATGGGGTGGGGGGGTTTCTTATACCCATATGAAGGCAATGGGGTGGGAGTCTTTCTTATACCCATATGAAGGCAATGGGGTAGGGGTCTTTCTTATACCCATATGAAGGCAATGGGGTAAGGGTCTTTCTTATACCCATATGAAGGCAATGGGGTGGGAGTCTTTTATACCCATATGAAGGCAATGGGGTGGGAGTCTTTCTTATACCCATATGAAGGCAATGGGGTAGGGGTCTTTCTTATACCCATATGAAGGCAATGGGGTAAGGGTCTTTCTTATACCCATATGAAGGCAATGGGGTGGGAGTCTTTTATACCCATATGAAGGCAATGGGGTGGGAGTCTTTCTTATACCCATATGAAGGCAATGGGGTAAGGGTCTTTCTTATTCCCATATGAAGGCAATGGGGTAGGGGTCTTTCTTATACCCATATGAAGGCAATGGGGTAGGGGTCTTTCTTATACCCATATGAAGGCAATGGGGTAGGGGTCTTTCTTATACCCATATGAAGGCAATGGGGTAAGGATCTTTCTTATACCCATATGAAGGCAATGGGGTGGGAGTCTTTCTTACACCCATATGAAGGCAATGGGGTGGGGGTCTTTCTTATACCCATATGAAGGCAATGGGGTGGGGGTCTTTCTTATACCCATATGAAGGCAATGGGGTGGGGGGGTTTCTTATACCCATATGAAGGCAATGGGGTGGGAGTCTTTCTTATACCCATATGAAGGCAATGGGGTAGGGGTCTTTCTTATACCCATATGAAGGCAATGGGGTAAGGGTCTTTCTTATACCCATATGAAGGCAATGGGGTGGGAGTCTTTTATACCCATATGAAGGCAATGGGGTGGGAGTCTTTCTTATACCCATATGAAGGCAATGGGGTAAGGGTCTTTCTTATTCCCATATGAAGGCAATGTGGTAAGGGTCTTTCTTATTCCCATATGAAGGCAATGGGGTAGGGGTCTTTCTTATACCCATATGAAGGCAATGGGGTAGGGGTCTTTCTTATACCCATATGAAGGCAATGGGGTAGGGGTCTTTCTTATACCCATATGAAGGCAATGGGGTAAGGATCTTTCTTATACCCATATGAAGGCAATGGGGTAGGGGTCTTTCTTATACCCATATGAAGGCAATGGGGTAGGGGTCTTTCTTATACCCATATGAAGGCAATGGGGTGGGAGTCTTTCTTACACCCATATGAAGGCAATGGGGTGGGAGTCTTTCTTATACCCATATGAAGGCAATGGGGTGGGAGTCTCTCTTATACCCATATGAAGGCAATGGGATAGGGGTCTCTCTTATACCCATATGAAGGCATATAGGTGCTACAAAGGGCGTTCACTTGCTTGGGACCCCCTTACTAATAGCAGAAAATGGTTAATTATATAGCTAGTACATAATATTATATTTCTGCTGACCACTAAATCATTGAATACCATGGAGTCCTCAAACCTGGAAATTCCTGACCTCATGGGTTGGCCTCTGGGACTAAATTATTGGACATCAAGGATTTCAATGATCGGGACTGAGACATCTAATCTGTGACTTACCGAATACCAAGAACTTGTGAACTAGACCTCTGATGATCAGGGACTAGGTGATTAAGTTTGTGAACACTGGAGACCATGGAAATGTAATAATGGACACAAATGACCGGGATCTCTTAAAGGGAACCTGTCATGTAATTTGTGTTCTAACCTAGTAGCAGTGTGATGTGTGTGCTAGTAACCCCTTCCTATCCATCCCTGTGTTGTAATAGTGTGTAATGAGCATGTATAAAAATATGTTTTATTACTTATATGTTCTGTATGTAAATGAGCAGGGACTCTAGCCCCATGTGCGTCGCATCGCCCTGTGGGCGTTTGCATGTTTTCCGTGGTTTCACGTCCCTGTGGGCGTGATACCATGGATTTACTAGAGCAATGTCACCGTCAGCTCCTGGAGGTCCCTCGCGTGCGCACTTACCATTCCCGCAGCCTGTGCTTGCTTCTCGTCTACAGACGCACACTGCGCATGACCGGAACTGCAGGAGTCTTCTCAGCATGCGCAGTGCGTGTCTGAAGACGAGAAGCAAGCAACCAGATAACAAGGCTGTGCAGAATGAGACCCCATACAGCTCCCACATTGTATAATCCCCCTGTAACGCCTGCCTGGATCAACAGACTCAGATGGGATGTAATGGACAGGCTAGAGGGAAGCCACTCCCCAGCAGGACCCCCAGAACCCTGAAACCCTTTAACCCCTATACAGGGATTTGGAATTACACAGAGCACTGGAGATCACTACCTGTGGAAGGCTGCAGTCCGATGAGAGTAGTCGTCAGGCAGGGTCAAACCAGGAATAGCAGAACAGGGACCGAATCGGCACGCAAGGATGTAATCAGAAAACATAGCAGAAGTCAAATATGGATCGGGCAGCGAGGTACAAAAACAGCAGGCAGAAGGGTAGTCAGAAAACACGCAGAAGTCAGCACACAGGAATCACAAAACAGAATAGGGCTGATCAGGAGCCAGGAAATCAGAAGTATCTCTGGCAGAGGTCAGCAGACAGGAGGGGAACTAAGAAGGGTGTGGTGTCTTCCCATTGGCTGTAGCTGAACGCTGTCAACTTCAGCTGGAAGACACACGCCACCCACAGTCAGCCAGTGGTACTGCAGATCCCAAGATAACCCAACCCAGTGGATGATCGGAGCCTGCGCCCACCGGTGCCGCTGGCATCGACTCCTCTCCCATCACCAGCACCATCCACGGCAGGAACACGGCGTCGCCTGGTGATCGGAGCAGAAGTCGCTTGAGCGGACTCCGGTGGTGACGTAACACCCCCATACAGGCAACTCTATATACAGTATAAACTCACACATAGCCCTCCCTATATACAATATCAACCCCCACTAGCCCTCTCTATATACAGTATGAGCCCCCACACAGCCCCCTTATATACAGTATGAGGTATGAGCCCCCACACAGCTCACCAAATGGTATGATCTCACACATGGCCCCCCAAAATACAGTATGAGCCCCCACACAGCTCCCCAATTGGTCTGAACCCACACACATTCACACATATATTAAAAAAAGCAAGAATAAAAATACCTTGTTCCCATTCCCCAGTGCTCTGCTCTGGTCTTTGCTGTTTTGCACTGAGGGTCCGCACAGCAGACATGATATAGTGACATCATCTCATCTGCTGTCCCTATCAAACATGGTGAATGGTGGAAGAAGGAGCCGGCGGATCCATCCTCTACCTCATTGTACTCACCGCTATCTGCATCCTGAGGAAGCAAACAGTGGTGAAATTGTGGCAATTATCATTTTTATGTTATTAGGTTACATATCAGGGCACTGACAGGAGAAATGGACATTGAAGCATTAAATGGTTTGTTTAGGGTGCCAACCTCCGTGGTTAGGGATGGTCTTTATTACGGACAGTTATTGTCTCACCTTGAAAAAGGACGCATTGCAGGGTTTGAAGCGCGTTGCTTTCTTCATTATTATAATAGCCATTTTTTTTTAATAAACTTTTAGAATTTTAGAACTGGAATTTTTTCTTCATTTCTGGATATCCACGTTTGGTTCAACTGACATTTCTTACTTCAAATGAGTCGGTGGGTGAGCTGGATTTTCCCTTCCCTTTTCCCATTCTTGTGCTAATCTGCCTGTGATTTGGACACTGGCATTAGGGTCTATGTAATTTTTAATGTATAGCTAATAAAGAGTTATATTTTTAGTGGTGTGAGATAGTTTGTTGGTTATGATGAATTAACCACTGGGTACCAGGAACTGTGACATTAACCACTGAGCATCAGGAACTGTGACATTAACCACTGAGCATCAGGAACTGTGACATTAACCACTGGGCATCAGGGTCTGTGGTATTAATTACTTGGCACAAGGGACTTTGGCATTAAGTGCCAGACCCATTAATATTAGAGACTGGGTTGTTAAACAGCTTAAGTCCAAGGACCATGGCACTATATCACTGGACAACTGGGACTTGGACAGTTAGTCACCTAAAGATGAGCAACAACTCATAGACTTTTTTTTTTGCTTGCCTTTCATGGCCCTAATTTTTTAGATCTTCAGTCAATGGAACAAGACTTCTCCACCGCTGTATATACAGTCAGGGCCAGAAATATTTGGACAGTGACACAAGTTTTGTTATTTTAGCTGTTTACAAAAACATGTTCAGAAATACAATTATATATATAATATGGGCTGAAAGTGCACACTCCCAGCTGCAATATGAGAGTTTTCACATCCAAATCGGAGAAAGGGTTTAGGAATCATAGCTCTGTAATGCATAGCCTCCTCTTTTTCAAGGGACCAAAAGTAATTGGACAAGGGACTCTAAGGGCTGCAATTAACTCTGAAGGCGTCTCCCTTGTTAACCTGTAATCAATGAAGTAGTTAAAAGGTCTGGGGTTGATTACAGGTGTGTGGTTTTGCATTTGGAAGCTGTTGCTGTGACCAGACAACATGCGGTCTAAGGAACTCTCAATTGAGGTGAAGCAGAACATCCTGAGGCTGAAAAAAAAGAAAAAATACATCAGAGAGATAGCAGACATGCTTGGAGTAGCAAAATCAACAGTTGGGTACATTCTGAGAAAAAAGGAATTGACTGGTGAGCTTGGGAACTCAAAAAGGCCTGGGCGTCCACGGATGACAACAGTGGTGGATGATCGCCGCATACTTTCTTTGGTGAAGAAGAACCCGTTCACAACATCAACTGAAGTCCAGAACACTCTCAGTGAAGTAGGTGTATCTGTCTCTAAGTCAACAGTAAAGAGAAGACTCCATGAAAGTAAATACAAAGGGTTCACATCTAGATGCAAACCATTCATCAATTCCAAAAATAGACAGGCCAGAGTTAAATTTGCTGAAAAACACCTCATGAAGCCAGCTCAGTTCTGGAAAAGTATTCTATGGACAGATGAGACAAAGATCAACCTGAACCAGAATGATGGGAAGAAAAAAGTTTGGAGAAGAAAGGGAACGGCACATGATCCAAGGCACACCACATCCTCTGTAAAACATGGTGGAGGCAACGTGATGGCATGGGCATGCATGGCTTTCAATGGCACTGGGTCACTTGTGTTTATTGATGACATAACAGCAGACAAGAGTAGCCGGATGAATTCTGAAGTGTACCGGGATATACTTTCAGCCCAGATTCAGCCAAATGCCGCAAAGTTGATCGGACGGCGCTTCATAGTACAGATGGACAATGACCCCAAGCATACAACCAAAGCTACCCAAGAGTTCATGAGTGCAAAAAAGTGGAACATTCTGCAATGGCCAAGTCAATCACCAGATCTTAACCCAATTGAGCATGCATTTCACTTGCTCAAATCCAGACTTAAGACGGAAAGACCCACAAACAAGCAAGACCTGAAGGCTGCGGCTGTAAAGGCCTGGCAAAGCATTAAGAAGGAGGAAACCCAGCGTTTGGTGATGTCCATGGGTTCCAGACTTAAGGCAGTGATTGCCTGCAAAGGATTCGCAACAAAATATTGAAAATAAAAATATTTTGTTTGGGTTTGGTTTATTTGTCCAATTACTTTTGACCTCCTAAAATGTGGAGTGTTTGTAAAGAAATGTGTACAATTCCTACAATTTCTATCAGATATTATTGTTCAAACCTTCAAATTAAACGTTACAATCTGCACTTGAATTCTGTTGTAGAGGTTTCATTTCAAATCCAATGTGGTGGCATGCAGAGCACAACTCGCGAAAATTGTGTCACTGTCCAAATATTTCTGGACCTAACTGTATATACTGTACTGTATGTGCTGCTGAAACGTGCAGATTGATTTCCAGACATGCACATCTCTCATGTGTGATTTATGAATTGGACTGACAT
The DNA here is from genome assembly GCF_048569485.1 of Anomaloglossus baeobatrachus. Classification (NCBI taxonomy): domain Eukaryota; kingdom Metazoa; phylum Chordata; class Amphibia; order Anura; family Aromobatidae; genus Anomaloglossus; species Anomaloglossus baeobatrachus. Next base: position 229,811,626 of record NC_134360.1, on the reverse strand, counting down.
GTTAGCTCTTGCGTCACGCTTTGTAGGTACTTCAGGAGTAATGTCAGTTGACAAGCAGCTCCGATTGAGATATGAATCCCGCAATCTCCTGGAAAACAGATTCTAGGAAAGATTTTCTAATGAGATTTAAAAGTAGACTTTGCAGGAGTCCTATTCGAAATGAAGTGATATTTTGTATTCTTTATGTAATACTCTATAGAAAATCAGTCCTGACACATGGACAAACAGATCAATGAGAATCAATGCTAGAGCTACAGGTGCTGAGTCTGACCAAAAATGTGGAAGATAATTAATGCAAAACCTACTCAAATGTGTAGACCTCCCAAAATATATTGAGGGTTTTTCCTTTACAGCTAAACTCCTATTTAAGAAATTATCGGATATTTTGGTGTCATTTCCATTGTATCTAGTGGTTCCATAGTAGTAATATTGCTCTGGTCAGTTGCAGTTCTTTTGTGTCCTAGTCCCTGGTAGTTGTACAGTTACGCAACAAAAAAAGATTTTGTCCGGCTCACCTGCTCACACATTCAGATAGGAGACCGTATAATCCAGGACCGTGCACGGATAAAGGAAGGCGGCAAGGCTTAAACAGCAAGTTCACGGAAAATTATTATTATTATTCTTTAGTATTATAGCGCCATTTATGCCATGGTGCTTTACAAGTGAAAGAGGGTATACGTACAACAATCATTAACAGTACAAAACAGACTGGTATAGGAGGAGAGAGGACCCTGCCCGCGAGGGCTCACAGTCTATAGGAGGAGACAGGACCCTGCCCGCGAGGGCTCACAGCCTACAGGGAAATCCAGCAATCCAGTCCACGGAAATGTTTTCTTAAAATCACAATCTTTTATTCACATGGGTATGTGTGACCCTGTCATGGACTTTTTACTATGAAGTTACAAAAAAATTGTGATTTTAAGAAAAATTTTCCATGGACTGGATTGCTGGATTTTCCGTGAACTAGTTGTACAGTTACGGTATGTTTTCCTGCCACTTGCAGTGATACATGAGGAAATTTACGAGGACCAGTGTTTCATGTAATGTTTTTAATGAAAACATCGCTAGAATAAAATGCAATAAGTTAATAATAACAATTACTACATTTTATTCCAGGACTAAATTCATAAGTAAAAAAAGTGTCAAATAAATAAATACAAAAATGAATAAATTAATATAATTGGTCCAGCTATCCATGTGCCACAGCAGTGAGCTGACAGAGTTTTACTACAATTTACACCAATTTCTGGTGATGTTGCTCCTGCTCCCAGTAAGCACTTCCCATTTTTAAAGTTAATCTTCCAATAGAATCAACCCTCCTAAAATGTCTATATGGGCATGCAGGTCCTAGAAAGACAAAATGTTACTTTCTTATTTGTGATCCATTGTCTTATCGCAAAGAAATCCACATTTCTCTTATATGCTAATGATAGGACTGCTGCAGCTGCAAATGTGTTTGTAGTGTGACAAAGTTCACTTGTGCTGTAGAGTGTTAGCTCTGATCTCACTGCAAATCTGAGTGATTATGACAGCAGGCTGTCAGTCATTATATTTCTTACACTAGTATTGTCCCCTTTAATTTAAAATAAGCTCTGCAGGCAGATTTTCATGCAGATCTAAGTCCGGCACATAGATTTTAACAGCTTATTTGCAGATAAGAATTTTTAGGATTTCTCTGAAACAAAATATCAGATCACAGATATCAAGGTATCATATTATTCTACGTTCTATGACCTACAGGGAACTGGTGAGGGTAACTGAAAAAGTACAAAAATGTGGACATTGTTTACTGCCACAATAGAGATGTATAGCGCTTCCTTCTATATAGTTGGAGGGTATCATCATCATGCTAAAAGTAAAACAGAATGCTACATTTTATACACTATCTTGTTGCACCAGCCTGTACAGCAAGAGGGGTAAAACCTCATCCCCTATACTATATATTGCTTGTCCTCCAATAAGAATAATACCATTTTTGTATTGATCTGCTGTCAGTAATGAGAAAAGTAGTGCAGAAGACATATGGAACTCTGGCTGGAAGTGCACTGGGGGTGTGTCAATGCACGTAGAAGAGGCAGTTCATTTATATTGACACACCCCCAGTACAATCTGCCCATGCCTAGTTCTACTCTAGAATTGTCAAAGCTGGCACAAAAACAAACAGGTGCTATACTAGGCTGCTGCAAAAGGACTTAAAGGGTTATGCCCAAAAAATCAAGTTATCCTCTTTCCACAGGCCAGAATAAATCATTAAATGCTAGCTATGTTCCCATCCTGGTATGTATGTCCCCCATTCTTGGCCCCTTCCTTATAAATATGACCCGCATCCTGGTATATATGTTCCCCGTTCTGCCTCTAACGTATTAAAAAAAAAACAAAACTACATTGTACTCACCTTCCCTAATTCCCACATCCCGTAGCCTCTGCCTCTGTAGCTGGCACACGAAATCGGCAGCTTACATCGGTGTGCCTGCTATAGTGAAACATTATGTCACTGCCATGTGATGACAATATCTGCCTATATACATTATGAGCCCCACATAGCCTTCTATAAACATTATGAGCCCCACAAAACCTCCTACATACATTATGAGCCGCCACATAGCCTCCTATATACATTATAAGCCCCACATAGCCTTTTATATACATTATAAGCCCCACATAGCCACCTATATACATTATAAGGTGCCACATAGCCGCCTATATACATTATGAGCCTCAGTAGCCTTCTATATCCATTATCAGCCCCCACATAGTTTCCTACTTACATGTAAACATCTCATGCACATGAAAAAAAAAACACATACTCACCTTACTCCCGTTCCCCCGATGCTCATCTCCGGCCTCCACTGCACTGACCCTCAGTACAACACATGCAGTTCTGTGAGATCATGGCTTCTGCCGTGCCTCACACTGCATAATCTGTTGTCAATGTCGTCTGTGTGGGTGCTGTTTTGGAGCTCCCTCTGGTGGCTAGGAGTGGTAGTGGAGCTGAATCTGAGCCTGTGACGCAGACAGGTGTTGGCGTTAATTGGGAATTAGGGAAGTCCTATTGCAGACAAGTCTGGTCTATATAGGAGATCACTTTTTGCCTTGCTGGTGACGATTATAATTGTATTTTCCTCAGTCTCTGTTCCTGGTTTGGAGTTCTGTCCTTCCCTGTATCCCTGAGCAAGACTTCTGCAGATAAGTTGTCAGTATTTTCCTTGCTCCCTGATTTACACCTTAGGGTGTTTGTTTTTCTTTGCCTTGTTTTTGTATCTGTTTTCTTGCAGGTGGAGTTTGGTTTCACTTGTGTTGTGAGCATGGGGATTCCCCCTCTGCTAGCTCTCCTGCAGGATAAGGGAGTTTCTCCCTGTCTAACTTGCTTATTTGCAGTTTTTTATTTTTTGTGCTTTTTGGTATTTTGTTCTCCCATTATTTACAAGAGTACCTGATATAGTGGGGGTGAGGTCGTTCGACGTCCAGGGCCAATTTTACGATCAGTAGATTGGTATTTTTCTACAGGAATTTTGTACTGACCACAATCAGTTTCTTTTCCTTTTCTTTGTATCAAGTTAGTTGGGCCTCGCCTTTGCTAAATCTATTTTTCCTATCTGAGTATTGTGTTTTTCTATATCACCATAATCTTTATATGTCGGGGGCTATCTACTCCTTTAGGGACTTCTCTGAGGCAAGGTAGATTTCCTCATTTCTTTCTGTAAGGCATAGCTAGTTTCTCAGGCTGTGATGAGGCATCTAGGTTTTTAGGAATTAAAGTATTATATTCCTCTCTCGCATCTTTTTAAAGTACCTATTTTCTAAACAATGCTGCATGTGCTGGGACCTGGGCTGGCCTTTTATCCGCAGTTGCCTCTTTTTGCGACATGGAAGCGGTTATATATAGGTTACAGGTATGTGTGCTCCAATATGGTTCTGCTTTTAATTTATCTAGGAGGCCGCATGGCACATGAAATACATAATATAGATTTAGATTTTCCGTGACGTGGCAGGGGTGGCTCAAAAAATTGATCAATTATTTGCTAAAAAGTTGGATTAAATCTGTGAATTTGCACTTTTTATATGATGCATGCCACTCTCAGATGTGCTGGCTTCCCCTTCTCTTTCACTATAGAATAGGGTTTTCCAATCTAGAAAATAATTTCAGTCCATGTGTCATTTTTTGGTTGTGTTATATTTTTTAATCTATTGGCATAATAGAAATGTCGATCAGTATTATTATATCTATATTTAATATACTGTACTTTTATTTGTATAATACCAAGCCAGGCTGAAGAGCTGCAGATATATTTGGCCATATAGTGCACAGTATATTTAATATACTCTTTATAATGCCCAGCCAGGCTGAGGAGCTGCAGATATACTTAGCCATATAGTGCACAGTATATATAATGTACCCTGTATAATCCCCAGCCAGGCTGAGGAGCCGCAGATATATATGGCCATATAGTGCACAGTATATATAATATCCCCTGTATAATCCCCAGCCAGGCTGAGGAGCTGCAGATATACTTGGCCATATAGTGCACAGTATATATAATATACCCTGTATAATCCCCAGCCTGGCTGAGAAGCTGCAGATATATATGGCCATATAGTGCACAGTATATATAATATCCCCTGTATAATCCCCAGCCAGGCTGAGGAGCTGCAGATATACATGACCATATAGTGCACAGTATATATAATATACCCTGTATAATCCCCATCCAGCCTGCGGAGCTGCAGATATACTTGGCCATATAGTGCACAGTATATATAATATACCCTGTATAATGCCCATCCAGACTGCGGAGCTGCAGATATACTTGGCCATATAGTGCACAGTATAAAAATATAGCCTGGATAATCCCCAGCCAGGCTGAGGTGCTGCAGATATACTTGGCCATATAGTGCACAGTATAAAAATATAGCCTGTATAATCCCCAGCCAGGCTGAGGTGCTGCAGATATACTTGGCCATATAGTGCACAGCATAAAAATATAGGCTGGATAATCCCCAGCCAGGCTGACGAGCTGCAGATATACATGGCCATATAGTGCACAGTATATATAATATCCCCTGTATAATCCCCAGGCAGGCTGACGAGCAGCAGATATACATGGCCATATAGTGCACAGTATATATAATATCCCCTGTATAATCCCCAGCCAGGCTGAGGTGCTGCAGATATACATGGCCATATAGTGCACAGTATATATAATATCCCCTGTATAATCCCCAGCCAGGCTGAGGTGCTGCAGATATACATGGCCATATAGTGCACAGTATATATAATATCCCCTGTATAGTCCCCAGGCAGGCTGACGAGCAGCAGATATACATGGCCATATAGTGCACAGTATATATAATATCCCCTGTATAATCCCCAGCCAGGCTGAGGTGCTGCAGATATACATGGCCATATAGTGCACAGTATATATAATATCCCCTGTATAATCCCCAGCCTGGCTGACGAGCTGCAGATATACATGGCCATATAGTGCACAGTATATATAATATCCCCTGTATAATCCCCAGCCAGGCTGACGAGCTGCAGATATACATGGCCATATAGTGCACAGTATATATAATGTACCCTGTATAATCCCCAGCCAGGCTGAGGTGCTGCAGATATACATGGCCATATAGTGCACAGTATATATAATATCCCCTGTATAATCCCCAGCCAGGCTGACGAGCTGCAGATATACATGGCCATATAGTGCACAGTATATATAATATTCCCTGTATAATCCCCAGCCTGGCTGACGAGCTGCAGATATACATGGCCATATAGTGCACAGTATATATAATATCCCCTGTGTAATCCCCAGCCAGGCTGACGAGCTGTCTATGACCATCTGCAGCTGCTCCAAGCTCTGGAGGAGGAAGACTCGTCTGCAATGAGCCGGGGCTGCGGCAGGAGCTGAGGGAGAGACCCTCTGTAGAAGCAGAAGCCCCCTAGGTGTGTGCAGGGGAGGTGGGCGGCGTGACGTCACCAGTGTGGGGGCGGCTGGTGCGGGGGCAGGAGGGGCTGCACAGGCTGGGAGCAGTGAATGAGGCTGCTGCTGCTGTTACCGCTGCCCGGGCACTGTGGCTGCTGGAGACCCCCTGTACCCGGGCACACATGCTCTGGAGCCTGGCAGTGATGCACCTGGATGGAGGCGGCAGAGGATGAGACCCCCACTCTCGGCAGCTGGCATTAGGTGGTGTCATGCCATGTTACTCTGGAGCTCGGCTGCAGCTTGTCCCACTCCTCTTCCTTATGGGGGCTAGCCCGTGGATGCACCTGAAGGACACCCTGTAGACCCCCATCTACACACCCTGAGGACCACCAGAACACTAGGAATAGCAGAGCTGCACCGGGCACTAATGGGCAATTTATCATCCCTCCAATGTGAGTATATAAGTGGCGGGTCCTGGAGGAGGTTGGGGGGCAGCTGTCCAGGTGGCAGCCAAGTCTGAGGAGCATTCCTTGCACTGTGGAGTGGGAGACTGGCTCCCTAATCTGCTCTCACCCTTCCTGTGTGAGTATGCACTTGTTTGATATTGGAGGGGTTAGGGGGGCTGCTGCCCAGGTCTAGGGGCTAACACTGCAATACCTGTGTCAGGATGGACCCTGAGATGTGGGGTGACCACTAGAGATTTTATCTAATGTATTAATAGGGTATTATTGGTCTGTAGATGAGGGAGGGATGAGGGATTAACCCTACTGTCACCCATGTCTTGGGGTCACACATTGAGGTGCATGCACATTTTTTGACTCTTGAGCAATTTGCAGTGGCTTCTGTTGGTTCTCTGTATTCTGTTGCCATCCATCCAATAGGATGATGTGGAGGTCTTTAGGTCCTGGATGTGTGGGGGATTCAGCCCAGGTGCCCCCTGGCCACTGCTGAATATGTACAGCCCCCAGTATCTTGTAACAATATTATCATCCCTCCAATGTACCTGAGGCTGCTGAAGAAATAGGGCTTGTGCCCAGATATCACCCATTTCTAAGGGGCACACACCGCAATGTACAATATATACCTCATTGGGATCTAATACATCTGGGGATATGTGTGGTGGCCCTAAGGGATCTCTATCACAATGTTCCTTCAATAAGTCTTATAGCTGGCTTCTGGTATAGGGAAGAGGCAGCTATCCAGGTGGTAACACAGTCTGGGGGGCGCGCACAGTGCAATGCATGCCCCCCTGCGAGTCGTGACTATGTATCTTGAGAGATATGTGGTGGGTACTGCATGTCCTGTAATATTGTATGTGATCTGTCCAGATGTTGCCTAGGTCTGAAGTGGCACCAGGCATTATAATGAGTGGTCCCCAATATGCTGGGCTCCGTCACTTCTGTGCTATAAAGACAATTTTCTTCTAATGTATCAGTTTACCAGTTAGAGGGTCTTTGGTGTGTTCTGTAAGAAGCGAGAGCCTACAGTCTGTGTCTCCAAGATCTTGGGGAGTGCATGCACCCTGGGGACCCCAAGATTTGGTGAAATATGTGTGATGGGCAGTATACCCTACGGTTAATCGTTCAGCGGATGAGGATATTGCCGGCTACTGAGTATCCTCTGTTCTCAGACTACCATGCCTTTGTGTCTGATTCTGTGTGATAATAATACAGTGACTGTCTCACATCAGGACTGTATCTGGGCAGCAGAGGCTGCAGTTCTGCCTGGAGATGGCTTTCCAGGGGGTTTGATGCTATGTGGATGGGATGGGTACAGGATGGGAGGTTCAATGAGGAGCTGTCCAGACAGTGGTGCTGAATACAGAAGAGCCTCTTGTTATATGTGCATTGCTGAGGACACCCCCATTACATAGAGATTCGGTATATTGATCATGAACTTACCTATGGCAACAGATGTGGCAATGCTATATAATGGGGTACCGTGGAAATGAACCCCAATATCACATCCCTTATGGGCAAAGATATTGGTCACGCTCATTCTTCTTACCCTACATCTTGCGTGATCTCATTCTTGCATACATTTGTCTATAATACATCACTTCCCCAGGCAAAAAATATTGCTCGCCCCTTTACCCCGAGTATGAAAAGTGTTAAGAGACTTCATGGATCTAATGACAAACCGGTGACTTATTATATCTTTTTTCTTGTATAACTAAACATTTTCACGATCCTGATAACTGTGGCCCCCTGTATGGTCGCCCGCATCCCACTCCACAGCTTCATTTACACCGCAGATGCATCCGGCTACCTTAATCCCATTGGGTCTGTGCATCTATTTTTGGAATACAGATTTGGACAATCGATGTATATGCAAAGGAGATGATCAATCCTTGGTGTCTCGGGGGCAGCAGCGCTCTTAAAGATCGTGCGGATTGGAATGTAAAGTCAATTTCAGGAGTTTGGCAGTAATTTTACAATGGCAACGTATATTGGCACGGGTGCATTAAAGATGAAGAATGCTTGTATATAATTAATGAGATGTCAAATGGTAAATACATATGTGGAGCCTGTGGTGGATATGATATAAATAGAAATGAGACAGAATTGCTGATGGATGGGTATGACACCAGGGCCAGACGTACCATATGTGCGACCTTTGCAGTTACACAGAGGCCCATTAGGTTAGGGGGGCCCTCTGACACCTTCATATTAGCTCTTGACTGAGCTAATCAATTTCATGGTTGATAGATAAAAGGAAATTGTTTAAACTACATAAAATGGACTATTTATAATGTATTGGAGAGCAAGGGGCCCATATTATGTTCTTGTATGGGGCCTTTTGTTGTACGTGTCTGTCCCAGTGTAATATAGATAGATAGATAGATACAGAGGCAGACATATCATTGCTGCAGCCTCACAGGGGCCCAAGAGGTAAGGGGGCCTACATCCAACTTCAAAGCTGGAGGAATTGAGCTTTATGAGGAGCTATTAGGCCGGGGCCACATGGCTCACTACTATGATCCTCGCATGACACTCGGCTCTCACTGGCAGCACAGCAGGAGCCGAGTGTCATGCGAGAGTCACTGCGACTGAGGTCCGATCGTGCGATTGGACCACAGCTGCGGGGGGCGGGCCGGCTCTGAGAAGGGGAGGGCCGGCTCTGAGGAGGGGAGGGCCGCCTCTGAGGAGGGGAGGGCCGCCCCTCAGAGGAGGGGAGGGACGGCTCTGAGGAGGGGAGGGAGGAATTTATCTCCCTTTTCCATTGCCGGCTATTACCATTCTCGCCCTGCACTCGCGTTACACCGGTGTACTGCGAGTGCAGTGCGATTTTTCTCTCGCCCCATAGACTTGAATGGGTGCGAGAGAATCTAGGAACGCATTACAGTTGCAGCATGCTGCAATTGTTTTCTCGGTCCGATTAGAGCTGAGGAAATAATCGCTCATGGGTGCTGACACATAGGCTAATATTGGTCCGTGTGGAATGCGATGTTTTATCGCATTCCACTCGCTCCGATTTTCATGCCGTGTGTCTTAGGCCTTAGACTGCAAATGGCCCATATATTGTTCTTGTACAGGGGCCCTTCTCCCTTCTGTGTCCACCAATGGATGGATGGATGGCTAGACAGGAAGGTAGGTAGGAAGATAGATAGTTAGATAGATAGATATGTTTACTATAGGTGCATAAGTAAATTAAATATTAGATGTCGGCCTTCGCTGATCATCACTTTCTTGTTATCATGAGGGATATACAGAACTTGGACGACAATTAGGAAATATGTGGTGCAGAAGTGTCTTGTATCCAAGTGCCATGAGTGGAGCATTGTCACATATAGATAAATGTACCTGTAGCTTTTCATTGTTTATATAACAGAAATTACTGATCATAAACTGAGGAGTTTTGGGACTTTCTGTCATTTTATGAAACTACATAGGTTTGGGTATCTTCTCCTTAACATTGGATACACTTGTGATGCTCATGAGGTTCACTGCTGTTCACTGGTGGACACAGGCAGAAACATGCCCTTGTGCAAGAACAATATTTGGGCCCTTTGCAGCCCAAGAGCTCGCAAAAAGCACAATTTCACCTGTTTTAGAGGAAAAAATGGGCCCCCCAACCTCTTGAGACCCTGTGCAGCCACACAGGCTGCGCCAACTTTATGTCCGCCACTGTTGCTGTTTGTACAGTCCAGATTTAATTTACTGTATCTTTAATTCATTGACAAACATACTGCATAGAAATTAATGACACTAAAGTATTAGCAAATGTCATGTTGTATGGTATTCCAGTCATCTCCTGCTATAAAGGCCAAGGAGAAAAGAAAGGTCCAACTTGGCTTCTTCTTATGACTTAACTTCTTCCATGGTGTGATCACTTTTAGATCTGTCTCTCGCAACTGTTCAGGCAGATCATGTTTCCCTGCCGCACATTGGGTGAGAAGTTGAATTGGGTGATAAGTAGGGATGATCGAATACCTCAAATATTTGGCTTTGCGAATATTTGCCGAATAAATCGCCACTATTCGACTATTTGCGAATATTCGATGCGCAATGTAAGTCTGTGGGGAACCCCGAATAACAACTATTCGGACCTATTCGGGCTTCCCATTGACTTACATTGCGCATCAAATATTTGCATAGTGGCGACCTATTCGGAAAATATTTGCGAAGCCAAATATTTGAGGTATTTTCTCATCCTTAGTGATAAGCTCTAGGGTCCACTGACCGCAATGGCAAGGGGCATACTTTGTGGTCCCACAATAAGATCCTGTGCAATTTCTGGGGAGGAGTGACTTCAGAGTCACAGACCTAAAAAAAAAAAGGCCCCCGTGGCTGCCAGTACATTTCCTCTTTATGTCTTGTTTTAGGCGTTGCTTATTTGGCGTATTTTAGTTTTTCCTAACACAATCCAATATTTATTAAAATTACTATCTATAGGATGCTGCCCTGTATTGGGACACAAAAATTGTTCTATGAATGTTAATAAAGTTGTTAAAAAATACAGATGTAGTAAATAAAAAACAAACGTGCTGTTTATGTAAATTGCAATTTTGTATTACCACCCTAAAAAATGATGAGTAGTAAAGCCTGTGCATGTACAGCAGGTGAAATAAGTATTGAACACATCACCAATTTTCTAAGTAAATGTATTTCTAAAGGAGCTATTCACATGAATTTCTCACCAGTCGGTAACAACCTATCCAATCCACACAGGTAAAGAAATGAAACCATAGATGTCCATAAATTAAGTTATGTATAATAGTGAGAAATGACACAGGGAAAAAGTATTGAACACATGACGAAAGAGAGGTGAAAAAAGTAATGGAAAGTCATGACACCAGCTGAAATCAATCAGTAATTAAAAAGCAATCTTGCCACTTAGTGAAAAATAATATCAGCTGATTCAAATGATGGGTTATAAAACGGTATCTCATTACCAAGGTGCCACACAAGAAACATCTCATGAGATGAAAAACCAGTGAGCTATCACAAGACCTTCACAATCTTATTGTTGCAAACAATACTGATGGCATTGGTTACAGAAGAATTTCTAAACTACTTAAGGTTCCAGTGAACACTGTTTTGGCCATTTCCAGAAAGGGGAAAAACAAAATTTCACCATAAACTGGTCATGACCAGGTGCTCCCACCAAATATCAGACAGAGGATTCTAAAGAATTATTGATAATGTGATGACAATATGATGTAACATCTGACATTAATTACTAATAAAAAGTTATGGTTTAAAAAAAAAGAATTATCAAAAGAGTTGTCCAAGAGCCAAGGACCACCTGCCGAGAGCTACAGAAAGACCCGGAATCAGCAGGTACATTTGTTTAAAGGAAAAGTAATGTACTCCCCCCTCCATGTCCTGTATACACACTCCTGTATGCACGCTCACCACGCAAAACTTCATTGCTAAACACAAAGCAGGTTCAAGCCTGTTTAAACTTTGCGCAACGACATTTAGACAAACTTGTGAAATACTGGGAGAATATTATCTGGTCAGATGAGAGAAAAATTGGACTCTTTGGAGGCCATAATACACACCATGTTTGGAGGCCAAAAGGAAAATCACCCCCAAAACAACAATAATGAAGTGTAGAGGTGGAACATCATGGCGTGCGGCTGTTTTTCAGCATACAACACTTATAAAATACATATAATTGAAGGAAGGATGAATGGTCAACTGTACTGAGACATTCATAATAAAAAATCTGCTGCCATCTACCAGGATAATGATGAAACGAGGGTGGACATTTCAGCAAGAAAATGATCCCAAACACACAGCCAAGAAAACTCAATTGATTTCAGAGAAAGAAAATAAAAAATGGCTGATCCGATCACCAGAGCTGAATCCAATAGAAATTGTATGGAACGAACTAAAGCTCAGAGTTCATAGAAAGAGACGGGATCTGCAGGATGTGAGGAGTGTATGTGTGGTAAAATGGCCCAAAATCCCACCTGAGCAATGCAGGCGACGAGTGTCTCTATACAGGAGTCGTCTCGAAGCTTCATCACCAACAAAGGCTTTTGTACAAAGTATATATTAAATTTCAGTAAGCGTGTTGAATACTTTTTCCCTGTGTCATTTTTTCATTATTACACATCACTAAATTTATAAATATCTATGGTTTGATTTATTTGCCTTTGCGAATTGGATGGCTTGTTACCGACATTTGGTGAGAAATTCTTGTCAATAGCACCTTTAGAAATATATTTCCTTAGAAAATTGTTGATGTGTTCAATACTTATTTCACCTGCTGTATGTATGCATGTACACTAAAGTTGTTGCTGAATAATACGTATACTGCAAAAACTAAACCCTCATTCGTGGTCACATTTCATATATTGTAGATGTATTATTCTAGGGCGCACTGAACCCCTGTAAACTTCATCAAAACAATCATTTGTGCCTCCAGTTTCATACAGAGGGGTGTAGCCAGGAGGTGCAACCAGTAATGTGCCCGCAGTGCTGGTTCACATGTTGCGTGTTGATACATTTTTGATGTTTTTGTGGTGAATGAAGCTAACTTTATTTAAACATGTACTGTAGACAAATGACACACCAAAATCAAAGCTAAAAAACCGCAGCAAAAATGCAACAAAAAAGCAGCAAAACCTGCTTTTTGGAAGCTGCTTTTTTGCGGCAGAGAAAAAGAAGCAAAAAAGCAACGTGTGAACATAGTCTTCTAGGCTAGGGCACTGAACTTTTGCCCCTGGTGAAGATAAGTCTGGCTGCACCTTATATGTGATCTTTCCTGTGGCCTTGACATTTTATTATTGTGACATGTTCGGGATGTTTTTCATACTTTTTTTTTACAAGATGGCTACAGGCAAATTGAAGGCAATGATTCTATTGCTTTGCCATAGAAAGGTCAAACAGTAAATAATAACTAAGTTTCTGTATTGGTGAGAGATTCGACAGCAGCAGATACAATCATATATTTCTTATTATTGTAACATGTACCATACAAATGTCTCTCCATGTATAATGCAATTGTCTCTCCAGTTTCCAGCTGAACTCAATGACAACAAATCACATGACCTGATAATAAAGCTAGCCACGATCCCTATCATTTCGAGCTACAGGATACTTGTAAAAATGCTAGCTACATGACCTCTTATTGCAGTCCCAGTCACAAGACCTTCATAACAATGCTATCCACATGAGCCCTTTATGCAGTGCTAGCCACGTGACCCTCATAAGTCATAATGCTAATCACATGAGTCATCATAGTACCAGCTACTGGCTCACCATGACTCCTCATCACAGTACCATCTACTGGTCCACCATAACAATGCTAGTTACATGACTCCTCATCATAGTACCATATACTGGTCCACTATAACAATGCTAGTTACATGACTCCTCATCACAGTACCATCTACTGGTCAACCATAACAATGCTAGTTACATGACTCCTCATCATAGTACCATCTACTGGTCCACCATAACAATGCTAGTTACATGACTCCTCATCATAGTACCATCTACTGGTCCACCATAACAATGCTAGTTACATGACTCCTTATCATAGTACCATCTACTGGTCCACCATAACAATGCTAGTTACATGACTCCTCATCATAGTACCATCTACTGGTCCACCATAACAATGCTAGTTACATGACTCCTCATCACAGTACCATCTACTGGTCCACCATAACAATGCTAGTTACATGACTCCTTATCATAGTACCAGCTACTGGTCCAACAAAACAATGCTAGTTATATGACTACTTATTACAGTACCAGCATCATGACCCAGTGGTAGAAACTACTGGCCACAAAACCTCCATAACAGGATAACGAGAGGCTCCCATATCTGTACCAGTTACAGGATCCTCATAACTATATTAGCCGCAAAGCTCGTCATACCATCACCAAACACACGACCCCTCATTAGTCATGCCATCACCAAACACATGATCCCTTCTTAGTCATGACATCACCAAACACATGACCCCTTCTTAGTCATGCCATCACCAAACACATGACCCCTTCTTAGTCATGCCATCACCAAACACATGACCCCTTCTTAGTCATGACATCACCAAACACACGACCCCTCATTAGTCTTGCTATCACCAAACACACGACCCCTCTTTACAGTCATGCCGACACTAAACACACAACCCTTATTACAGTACCGTCCACATAACCCTCATCGAAGCGACAACCAACTCTCCACCATAATAGTTGAAGCAAGTGAATACTCAAAACTAACATCTAGAAGAACCCCCCAGACAAGGCAACCAAATGACCATCATAGCAGTGACATCTGAAGGATCATACAAAAATGACATCCACAGAACCTGATAACAGTGACATCAACAAAGCTCCATAACAGGAACATATACGAGACCCCATAACAGTTACATCCACAGGGCCCCATATTAGTGCCATACACAGATCACCAATAGCAGTTATATCAAAAAAGTGATGGTGTGTCTGGAAACCAGATTGTAGCAGTCAGTGCAATCTTGCTGTTAAAGTCACATTGTGTCACAGACGCCGCCCAGCCCCGGCTACTGGATAACGCAGCTTGTGCCTTACATTCATATCTGTGCCAGGTCCAGCCGGTGTGATATGGGTTTTCCACTCATGCCCCAGACAGTATTGGTGATGCCTATATCAGTCATTCGTATCGTCTCACCAGTTATACGAGGTACTGTATACATACGAGGTACCCAACTTTGACTGCTCTGACATTTGGAACTTTCTGAGAATGGCATGTATCTTGTCAGTAGAGTATAAAGCTTCCATGAGATTTAGTTCATTTTTGTCTTTTATTGTAAAGAGTCCTCATGTGAATATTGGAGCTCAACTATGAAATAACTATTCATAAATATCACAATTCCATATTGCTTCTAAGCCAATGACAGAACATCACAAGTGAGAAGATGTGGCAGAGATACATGGTCAAGCAGATGAAGAAGCAGCTTTCTGGCAGCTCCACAATACTTCTTGGATCAGAGAGCAGGATCTGCTGAGGATTGTGGTGAGCAGATGCTGTCGAGAATGTGGAGTCTAAAGAGATCAAGAGGCTAAAGGGGTTTACTAGATTCAGCCAAATAACTAGATTAAAAGGTGTCTAAACTGTAAAACAATTCTTTAGTGATCCAAAACCTACAAATTATCTTACATTCTCTGCTGTCGATCACTGGACCCCACACTTCTTGTGCCTAAAAAATTGGGAGCAATTGTAAAGAGTTGACTATACTGACACCACCAATTGACTGCTGCAATCACATGACAACTCACGTAAACATTGCCATATCCGCATGATCAGCACCAAATTTACAAGGTGGGGCATATGACTATGTTCTCAGATTATCTAATAAACTTTTTGCAATAATCATTATGGTTTTCAATAGGTCTGGGTGTACTCATTGGAAGCGCACCTTCATTATTAACAGTGGTGTCCATGGAGTTTTTATGTACTCATGCAAAACAGTCGTAGCACCCTTCCTATGCTACTCTGCCCATTATTCCAGACTATGAATGTGTCCTGTGTATGTGGTCACACAGGGCATGCAGCTAACTATTAAAGTGAATCTGTCAGCAGGTTTTTGCTATCTAATCTAAAGACCGGGGATAATGCAAAGATTTCAGCAATGCATCTGTTATCACACTGTTCACTAATGTTTATCTGCAATGTTTATTTTAGCACCAGGAGATTATCATTGCTCAGACTAGATTAGCTACATTGCCTCTTGCCTGGTAGTCTGGTAATTCCCTGCTGTGATTAGCAGCTCACTGTCTATAGACATTGTACATAGAGAGTCTGATGTGGGTGGGGACAGCTGTCACAGCTATGCTGCATTGCTAAATCTAAAATGTCTGATTGTGTCAGAACCGCTGCACCCAGTAAACTAAGTGACGTATCCTTAGATTCAGGGTCTCTTCTCCTACATTATGCTGCTCTCAAATTAGGCAGCAAAAACTTGCTGACAGATTCCCTTTAAGTGCACAAATGGGAGAAAAGCTGCAGTAGATTACAGGTATGAAGATCAAATTTTACAAATCTCATACCCAATCTCATCAAATTGTCTGCATGGAGATTGATGTGCAGATTTTGAAATCCCAAACATCAATTTCTGTTGTCCAATTTCACCACAGATCTCCCACTTTTCATTGTGGATGGTGTGATATCTGCCGTGAATCAGCAGTAAAATCTTCAACTGAATCCACATGCAGATTTCACAGCAGTTTCATCATTGATTTGTGGTGGAATCCATGTGCAGACCCAGCCTATGGCTGTTATCATAAATCTACATTAAACTTGACCACAATATGCGTTTCATACACATGAATACGCTTCAACCACCTTGTTTACATGCAAGAGAAAATATGGAACGAGAATTCTGCAGGAATAAGTAGGATTCTTCCTGTTCCTGATGATTCTGCACAGAAAAACCTCTGGATTAACCTGACATCTCTCACATGGATCCGCAGCACACTGCAAATCCGCAGCAAAGGTTTGAGCTGTGGTTTGCAAAAATTGCGGGTTGGACTTAGATGAGCATGCCTTAAATATGACAAGCCCTTTACCCACACCCACATGGGCGTGTGACTGCTGACCAACTGAGCAGATCCTTGGTCGGACTGAGCAGATCTTTGGTCAGACTGACCAGATCCTACTACTAAGTTCATTACTTATGCTGCTGAGTTTGTAAATAAATATAGACCGACATAAGGATGTGATATATTAATACATTTTCCAAACCATCATTCAATTTATTTTCCTGCTATTGCAATATGAGCAGATAATTTTTCAGACTGCGCAGATCCTTGGTCAGGCTGAACGCCTTGGTCGGACTGAGCGGATCCTTGGTTGGACTGAGTGGATCCTTGGTTAGACTGAGCGGATCCTTGGTCGGACTGAGCGGATCCTTGGTCGGACTGAGCGGATCCTTGGTCGGACTGAGCGGATCCTTGGTCGGACTGAGCGGATCCTTGGTCGGACTGAGCGGATCCTTGGTCGGACTGAGCAGATCCTTGGTCGGACTGAGTGGAACCCTGGTCGGACTGAGCGGATACTTAGTTGGACTGAGCAGATCCTTGGTCCGACTGAGAGGATCCTTGGTCGGACTGAACGGATCCTTGGTCGGACTGAGCGGATCCTTGGTCGGGCTGAGTGAATCCTTAATCAGGCTGAGCAGATCCTTAATCAGGCTGAGCGGATCCTTGTTCGGACTGAGCAGATTCTTGGTCGGACTGAGCGGATCCTTGGACGGACTGAGCGGATTCTTGGTCGGACTGAGCGGATTCTTGGTTGGACTGAGCAGATCCTTGGTCGGACTGAGCGGATGCTTGGTTGGACTGAGCATATCCTTGATCGGACGGAGCAGATCCTTAGTCAGACAGAGCAGATCCTTGGTTGGACAGAGCAGATCCTTGGTCGAACTGAGCGGATCATTGGTCGGGCTGAGCGGAACCTTAATCAGGCTGAGCGGATCCTTACTCAGGCTGAGCTGATCCTTGGTCGGACTGAGCGGATCCTTGGTCTGACTGAGTGGATCCTTGGTCGGACTGAGCGGATCCTTGGTCGGACTGAGCATATCCTTGGTCGGACTGATCGGATCCTTGGTCGGGCTGAGTGGATCCTTAATCACCCTGAGCAAATCCTTAATCAGGCTGAGCGGATCCTTAATCAGGCTGAGTGGATCCTTAATCAGGCGGAGCGGATCCTTAATCAGGCTGAGCGGATCCTTAATCAGGCTAAGCGGATCCTTAATCAGGCTGAGCGAATCCTTAATCAGGCTGAGCGGATCCTTAATCAGGCTGAGCGGATCCTTAATCAGGCTGAGCGGATCCTTAATCAGGCTGAGCGAATCCTTAATCAGGCTGAGCGAATCCTTAATCAGGCTGAGCGGATCCTTAATCAGGCTAAGCGGATCCTTAATCAGGCTGAGCGGATCCTTAATCAGGCTGAACGGATCCTTAATCAGGCTGAGCGGATCCTTAATCAGGCTGAGCGGATCCTTAATCAGGCTGAGCGGATCCTTGGTCGGACTAAGTATATCCTTGGTCGGACAGAGAAGATCCTTGGTCACAATAAATTGATAACCAACTTTATACAGTAACACAGAACACAAGATACAGCTGCGACCTTTGTGCAATATATAGTATTAAAAATGGCAAATATTTTCCGCCGAGCGCTCACTGCCAGCTCTGAAATCTTTCTAGTGGAATCGATGCTTAATTGACAATGCAGCCAGTATGTTACGCTTTATAAATAAACTCGTTGTGTGACGGTATAGCAGAATGTACTCCACTTGTTTAGTGGCAGCTGTTCTATTCCTTCCGGCGACGCACTAAGCAGAATATATGAAAATATAGTATTGTGCTGTGCGGTCCTTACTGTGATCTGGCAGATCTCATTGTATATTTAGCGGGATTGTCCCATTAGGAACAGTAAGGAAATGTTTTATTTATTTTTATCCCAGGTCCAATGTACAATAAAAGTAAAAAGAAGACCCCCAACTCTGGACCCCGCTTATTAATCTCACAGGAAAGATACTGCAAAGAACATCAGTAGTCCTGCAGAATGTAAAATGACAATCTACCTTCCCTATCTGTATGTTTTTGGGGTGTGGGAGGAAACTAGAGAACCTGGAGGAAACCCACGCAAACACTAGGAGAACATACAAACCCTTGCAGATGTTGTCCGTGGTGGGATTTGAACCCAGGCCCCCAGCGCTACCTCTGAGCCACCGCGCCGCCAAAGATAGTCAAGTACAGCACTCAGCTTCTCCTATTGCTGGGACCCCCAATGATCTGCACAGTACCACCTGCCCTGGGGATAAGCAATAACGTTTAGGCTGGGGTTACACGACTGTGCACTGCTCTTATTTCAGAATAATGCAAGTAAATAGGGTCACATTGCAACCCAAGTGGTACCGTGACCGCAATAAGCAAGTGACAAAAATTCCAGCTAGTATAAACTTTTTGTGACTTGCTCATCACGGTCACAGTACTATACGGATCGCATCGTAAGGCTGAGTTCACATCTCCTGTATTAGTCATCTTTTAGAACGGATCCGTTGGGATTTCTGCCACATCCCTTTTTTAACATGGGAGTCTATGGACAACGGATCCGTTAATGGATTGCTATTTAGTCATCTGTTGTACTTGCATTTGTAACGGATCTGTTGTCTCCTTAACGAATCCGTTAAAAATGGACGATAAATAGCAATCCGTTAACGTATCTGTAGTCCATAGACTACACATGGTAAAAATGGATCCGGCCGACGTTATCTAACAACGGACAAAAAAAGTTGTATTTACACAACTTTTTTGCAAACGGATCTCTAACTGCTCCGTGATAACAGATGATTACAGGACATGTGAACGCAGGCTAACCCCATTCACCAGTATCATGGAGTGACATAGCAGTGGCACAGAGCGATCTTGTGACTAACATTGCTATCTATCCCTAGCTTTAAGGGGTACTTTGCACACTACGACATCGCAGGTGCGATGTCGGTGGGGTCATGTCGAAAGTGACGCACATCCGGCGTCGCTCTCGACATCGTAGTGTGTAAAGCCTAGATGATACGATTAACGAGCGAAAAAACGTCGTAATCGTATCATCGGTGCAGCGTCGGCGAAAACCATAATTACCTTGCTGCGACGGTCCGATGTTGTTCCTGGTTCCTGCGGCAGCACACATCGCTGTGTGAGAAGTCGCAGGAGCGAGGAACATCTCCTACCTCCTTCACCGCGGCTCCTGTCGGCTATGCGGAAGGAAGGAGGTGGGCGGGATGTTTACGTCCCGCTCATCTCCGCTCCTCCGCTTCTATTGGCCGCCTGCCGTGTGACGCCGCTATGACGCCGCACGGCCCGCCCCCTTAATAAGGAGGTGGGTAGCCGGCCAGAGCGACGTCGCAGGGCAAGGTGAGTGCATGTGAAGCTGGCGTAGCGATAATTTTCGCTACGCCAGCTATCACCACATATCGCAGCTGCGACAGGGGCGGGGACTATCGCACTCAGCATCGCAGCATCGGCTTGCGATGTCGTAGTGTGCAAAGTACCCCTTAGGCTGTGTTCACACATTGCAGTCGCATTATGTTTTTATTTTTGTTGCAATCGCAATGGAAATGGTGGCAACATGTGAACGCAGCCTGAGAAATTAGTTTATTATTTCCGCTGTGGATTAATGGGGCAATGCTCCCTGATGATATAATATAATAGTGAATAGTAACCTGTAATAATGAAGATAGGACCTGTAATAATGAGCAGTTGGAGACGTACAGCAGAGGTGAAGGTAGAAGCTCTTGTTCTACAGCCCCTCCCCCCACAGCAGTTTTGTATGCAGTCTTCATTATAAAATGCAATAGCTGTATCTATAGTTACTGCCATATACTGCAGCTATTATAATATGTAATCACCCCCTGCTCTACACATATAGCACTGCTGATCTGCTGTGCCGCACTTACATCTATAGCCTTGGCGGATATAGGGCTGAAGAGGCCCCTGTGCAAGAGCAGTATATGGTCCTTTACAGTCCAAAAATGCACAATTTCTCCAGTTTTGGAGGTGATTGTTTCCCCCTAACCTCTTGGGCCCCAGATTGCACCAGTGGTCTGTCCTCTCCAGGTCCACAGACCCCAGATGTGGATGTGTCTGCATCCCCTAGACCCCTTATACTTCTATAGGTCCAGCAGACAGCACGACAGCGACTACTGCAGGGAATTCAGCTCTGTCAGTGGCAGGTAAATTATCCTTCTTATTCTCTGATTAGCTTCCCAAATGCTAATCAACATACAGTGTGTCTTCCAATATCCTGTCCACTCCACTGGCATTAACTTGAGAACGGCGGCAGCTATAGGCATAGAAGTGGTGTCTAGGTATAGTAAAGTAGCTATGCGCTACGCAATGAAACCACCTATAGCGCCACCTGGTGGAAAACAACGGAGTTAACATTTTTATCTCGAAAACGGAACGAGATAAAGAAAAAAAGTAAATTACAAAGTTGTAGAGCATCATCAATTCAATACGATTCGACACCTTGCATACAGAAATGCTATGATATGAAACCCATAACCCCCCCCAAAACATTGAATCCTGGTCACGCATATGGCGCTCATTTAACTTTGATGCTCAAAGTGGCCAACGTCAGCTGCAATGCACATCTGGACTCTGCACAGCATACTGTATCTTGCTGCACGTTGTGCAATATGGAAGGGGACACGTTTGTACAAGCATCTGTGATACGTCGTCGTAGGTCCTGCAATGTTAGTGGAGGGGTCGCATACACCGGCTGTTTGATGTGACCTCACAGAAAGAAGTCCAATGGGGTCAGGTCAGGTGAGCGTGGAGGCCTCTCCATGCAGCCACCATACCCAATGACTTGTATATCAGAAATTGACATTCTATGATTGGCTCCTGAGATGAGAAGCTTTGAAAGATAAATAAAAACATGTTTTTGGGAGATATTTATGCTATATGTCTATATGTTGCCTGTCTGTAGACTGTAGTTATCATGTGATTTGCATCCTTTTGAGGGTTTTACTGTGACGCCCTGGCAAAGCCAGGTTGTCACAGAAAGAGTTAATCCTCCTTGGTAATCTGATCCCACATGGTGCAGCAGGACAAACCACCCTCTCCCAGTGTAGGAACAAGACAGAGCAGGAGGGGAGGGGCTAGGCAGTGTGTATGGAGAGACAGACAGAAGAGGAGTCTGGAGTTGTAGCTCCCAGGCTGAAAGTGAAGCGTGCTCCGAGAGGGCCGGGACAGGCTGCGAGTGAGGAAGGGGCCAGAGGTAGCCGGGCAGGGTAGTGGCCCTCCGGTACCTGGGTGACCCGGATCACTGCAGGGGAGTGGATTCCCCGTTCCCGGCTGAGGAGAGGAGGAAGAGAGTGGAGAGGGAGGCACCTCGCTGCAGGGAAAGAACAACAAGGGCTGCTGCACCGTGTGTGGGACACTAACACCCCGTACCGAAGGCTGCGGACACCGGCAATTCCTAGTTACCAGTGACTCTGTGTGAACTACTTGTGAGTACGCCCGAGCCCTCAGGCACCGCACCGCAGCACTGCGCCCTTCTCCCTGCTTACCCCATCACCGGACCCCGGGATAACCAACCCCCTACCCACGGAGGGGAGGACTAACATCTAGCTGCTCCATACCATCGCTCCCGGGATCCCCATAAAGAGCAGCGGTGGTGTCCACAATCACCACAACCGTGGGTGGCGTCACGGACAATCTCCCTTAACAAACCCCCTTTTACTGTGGAGCCTGGGATCAGACCGGGTCACGCTACCGTGATACCCACAGAATTGACCCTGTGGCCCGGATTTGAGTACCCCCTGATCCCCGGGCGACACATTACCAAATAGCCAACTGCTGGATTTTGGTAGTTTGGAACGTTCTATGACGCTATAGCTATTGGAAATCCAGGTCAGGCCTCCTGCAGTATGCGCCATCTTTGGCCTCAGTGTATTCACCCATACGTGATCTATATGCTCTCTGCGACCTTGTGAGCACTGTAGTTTATGTTACACATATAGGAGCCATTCTTTCTGTTGCACATGATACTTTCAGATTTTATAGTCTATGGAATAAATGTTTCATGCCGCCAACTTTCAGGCAGAATTTACCTCCCACGCTTGTACTGTGGGAAAGGAAAAAAGAAAAAAAAAAGGACACAAATTGCTAGTACTGTCAGGACTGACTGTATAAGAACAGAGGCAATCCAATAACAGTACAATCTGCAGCTATAAATGAAGGCAGGTCACAAATGGGAGCCCCTATTACTTTTGTTCTGTGCACTTACCCTGCCAGATAAGACTTGATTGCGCTGTTGAAGCAGTTAGTTGGTTGGGTGAGAGTGGCCTTCAATGAGGACGATGTGATGGAGCATGTTGGACGAGGTCAATATTGAGAAAAAAAATCAAGCCTTATGTAAGTGAAGTATTACCTGTCCATGCACAAGTACAAAATGGGCTGAAAAGGGTCCCCCATCCCTGGCCCCTTCCTGGAATATATTTCCTCCATCCTGTGACCCTTTTGTGTATTTATAAGTCCCCCACCCCTTCATAATATGTATGTCCCACATCATGGGTGTCACGGCCAGGTGGACGGGCAGACCCAGGAGGTGGATCCACTGGGCCGAACTCCTAGATGGTAGTAAAGAGTCCGGTAGCTGGAACACTATAAACAGCAGAACAGTCCGTGCACACGAGTATAGCGGAGAAGTCCCTGGGACCACGGAGTCAAGGGTGGTAGTCCGGGTGACGCAGCTCAGGTTCGGAAGCCGAGATGATGTCAGGCGGGGTCCGGAACCTTTGGAGCGAGATGACGGGTCACCGCAGGGATCCGAGATGGTGCGGACTGTCAGGATGGCAGATGGACAGCGTTCGGGGTTCAGGATACGGCAGGACTGGATGGCGAGGCAGGCACGGCTCTACAAGAGAGATAGGTGAGTATATGCACAGAGACACCAGGAGACCTGACTCCTAGCTTAGGAAACACGAAGATCAGGCCCCGCCCCCTTGGACAATAAACCCCTTTATACCCTGTACCTGTTTAGCCTCATTTCCTGTTAATGGACGCTGGCCCTTTAAGAAAGGGTCAGTGACCGCGCGCGTGCCCTAATGCGCATGCGCGCGGCCCGGGTGCCAGAAGCCAGGGAAGGAAGCTGAGAGGAGGACGCAGGGGAGCCGGCCAGGGCCTGGGAAGCCGTCGGGCGCCGGGATCGGAGACCAGGGGGCCTGGGAAGGACGGGCACCGGAGGCTGGAGAGCGGGGAGCGTGGCAGGTGAGCCGGGGAGCGGGGCTGAGGACCCGGGGAGCGGAACAGAGGACCCGGGAAGGGGAGCCGAGGACCCGGGGAGCGTGACAGTACCCCCCCCCCACGCCCCCCTCCCCGCAACCGGGACATGAAGGCACGGATCAGAGGAGTGCCTACGTTCTCCCTGGGCTCCCAGGACCTATCCTCAGGACCATACCCTTCCCAGTCCACCAGGAAGAACTGTCGACCTCGTACGGTCTTCATGGCCACGATATCCCTTACCGCATAGATGTCGTCATCGGCAATAGGTGGAGGAGCCGGACTGGCAGCAGCGGAGAAGGGACCAAGGACAACCGGCTTGAGCAGGGAGACGTGGAATGAGTTGGGTATCCTCATCGTGGCCGGGAGTTGTAGCTTGTAGGAGACCTCATTGATCTTGTTGAGGACCTTAAACGGCCCAATGTAGCGAGGACCCAGCTTGTATGATGGTATCTTCAGGCGGACGTACTGGGAAGCAAGCCAGACGAGATCTCCAGGAGAGAAACACGGAGGGTCCAGACGTTTCTTGTCTGCGTGTCTTTTCATCCGCAGGGAAGCACGCCCAAGGGACGCTTTGACAGAGTCCCAAATGGTTGCAAAGTCACGGGCTACTGTATCTGCAGCAGGGACATCCGAAGAAGGGGATACAGGCAATGGGATGGAAGGCTGAAGTCCGTAAACGACATGGAAGGGAGAGCTGGAGGACGACTCACTGAAGTGGTGGTTGTGGGAGAATTCAGCCCAAGGAAGAAGAGCGGACCAGTCGTCGTGATGGGCGTTAACATAGTGACGTAAGAAAGAGGTCAAGATTTGATTGACCCTCTCTACCTGGCCATTAGACTGAGGATGGTATGCAGATGAAAAGTCCAGAGTCACTCCCAGATGTTTACAGAGAGCCCTCCAGAAGCGGGAGGTGAACTGAGTTCCTCTGTCGGATACGATGTGTAATGGAAAGCCATGCAAGCGGAAGATGTGTTGTATATAGGCGTCCGCGAGTTCCTGAGCAGAGGGCAGTCCAGCCATAGGGACAAAATGGGCCATTTTAGAGAACCGGTCCACCACGACCCATATGACTGTGTGTCCGTAGGACAATGGCAAGTCCGTAATAAAGTCCATTGCTATGTGTTGCCACGGAACTGAGGGTATCGGCAGAGGCAGAAGACGGCCATATGGGAGGTGTTTGGGCGTCTTGTTCCTGGCACAAGAGGAACAGGCGGATACAAAAGCAGCGACGTCCGTGCGAAGGGATGGCCACCAATAATGACGTACAATCGCACCCCATGTCTTTTTCTGACCAGCATGACCGGCTGTTTTCGAGGCATGACCCCAGTGTAACACTTTTTTCCTGTCTACCTCGGAGACATAGGTCTTCCCGGGCGGTATCTGGGCCAGGGTGACAGGGGCCACCGGAATGATTTTACTAGGACAAATGATGGGTTGGGTAGTCTCTTCCTCCTGCTCCATGGGCATGAAAGACCTGGACAAGGCATCAGCGCGTACATTCTTGTCCGCGGGTCGGAAGTGAAGCTGGAAATCAAACCTGGCAAAGAATAGGGACCACCTGGCTTGCCGTGGGTTCAGACGCTGAGCGGACCGTAGGTATTCCAAGTTCTTGTGGTCCGTGTAAATAATCACGGGGTACACTGCACCTTCCAGGAGGTAGCGCCATTCCTCCAAAGCCAGTTTGACTGCCAAGAGCTCTCGGTCACCGATGGTGTAGTTGCGTTCAGGCGCTGAGAAGCCCTTGGAGAAGAATCCGCAAGTCACCATCTTCCCGGAGGAGGACTTTTGCATGAGCACTGCTCCGGCTCCTGAGGAGGAGGCATCCACCTCCAAGGTGAACTGGCGGTTTAACTCCGGACGGTGAAGTACAGGAGAGGAAGCAAAAGCCCGCTTCAGAGAGCCAAACGCGGCGTCAGCCGCAGGTGACCAGTCCTTTGGATTAGCCTCCTTCTTAGTCAAAGCGGAGAGAGGAGCAGTCAAGGCAGAGAAGTGAGGGATAAACTGGCGGTAGTAGTTGGCGAATCCCAGGAAGCGTTGGATTGCCTTCAGTCCAGAAGGAGGAGGCCAGTTGAGAATGGCGGAGACCTTCTTGGGATCCATCTGCAGTCCAGTATCAGAGATGATGTACCCCAGAAAGGGGAGAGAAGACTGCTCAAAGACACACTTCTCATGCTTTGCGTACAGACGATTCTCTCTCAGTCTTTGTAGAACCAGCTGTACGTTTTCTCTGTGGGTTTGGAGGTCCGGAGAGAAGACAAGGATGTCATCTAGATACACTACCACACAGATGTAGAGAAGGTCCCGGAACACGTCGTTCACCAGTTCTTGAAAGACGGCAGGAGCGTTACACAGGCCGAAGGGCATCACGCAGTATTCATAATGTCCATCGCGCGTATTGAACGCGGTTTTCCATTCGTCACCAGAGCGGATGCGTACCAGATTGTAAGCACCCCGAAGATCCAGCTTGGTGAACACACGAGCTCCTCTAAGCCGGTCAAACAATTCGGGAATGAGCGGCAGAGGGTACTTGTTTTTTACGGTGATTTGATTCAAACCCCGGTAGTCTATGCATGGGCGTAAGTCGCCCTCTTTCTTCTTGACAAAGAAGAAACCTGCTCCAGCAGGAGAGGAGGATCTCCGAATGAACCCCCTTGCCAGGCTCTCTGAGATGTAAGCAGACATGGCCCTTGTTTCGGCTGGAGATAAAGGATATATCCGTCCTCGTGGTGGTGTTGTTCCTGGGAGCAGATCGATGGCACAATCGTATGGACGATGTGGCGGCAGTACCTCGGATTCCTTTTTATCAAAGACATCTGCAAAGGACCAATAGGCCGAGGGCAGCCCCGGTAGGTTCTCTGGAACCGGAGGTCGTCGGATGGGTTGTATGGACTTTAGGCACCTCTCATGACACGAAGAGCCCCATCGGGTGATTTCGCCAGTGCCCCAGCTAACTGATGGTTCGTGTGTCCGCAACCATGGAAGTCCCAGCAGGATCTGGTGGGACATGTGTGGGAGGACGTAGAAAGCGATGTTCTCGGTGTGAAGGGCACCGATACGCAGTTCGACCGGCCTGGTGATCCAGGAGATGGTGTCAGAGAGGGGTCTCCCATCCACCGAGGCAATCACTAGGGGCTTGTCGAGTGGAATAACAGGCACCCGGTACTTGTCCACCGTGGCCTGCTGGATGAAATTGCCTGCTGCCCCGGAATCGAGGTAGGCATCAGCCGTGAACCGCGTCTCTCCCGTTGTCACTTGCACTGTCCATGTAACCGGGTCAGAGAGAGTCCCAGCACCTAGGGTGGCCTCTCCTACCAACCCTAGGCTTTGGAGTTTCCCGGCCTCTCTGGACAGGAGCGTAGCAGGTGTGTGCCCTCACCGCAGTAAAAGCAGAGACCCTTGGCGAGCCGCTCTGCTCGACGTTGTTCAGACTGACGCACTCGGTCGATCTGCATGGGCTCGTGGACGGGAGCCCCAGCTGTCGATGACTGAAGTACGGAGGGTTTCTGCGGAGGAGAGGAATGCCGTACCGGACGTCTCTCACGGGACACTTCCTTGGATCGCTCCTGAAAGCGAATGTCCACTCGAGTCGCTAGGGCAATCAGGGCATCCAGGGTGGTCGGTACGTCACGACCCGCCAGCTCGTCTTTAATTCGCCCTGAGAGTCCTTCCCAGAAGGCGGCGGTTAGGGCCTCGTTGTTCCACCCGAGTTCTGAGGCCAGGGTGCGAAACCGGATCGCGTATTGACCCACCGTCAGAGTCCCCTGACGTAACCGGAGAAGAGACGAAGCAGACGCGGAGGCGCGTCCGGGCTCATCAAAGGTACCACGGAATGCCTGCAGGAAGTCCTGGATGTTCGTGGTCACAGGATCCCCCTTCTCCCACAAGGGGTTCATCCACGCCAGTGCCTCACCCTCTAGATGGGACATGATGAAGGCGACCTTGGCTTGGTCGGAGGCAAACAAATGCGGCAGCTGCGTGAAATGGAGGGAGCATTGGTTTAAGAATCCCCTGCAGGTCTTGGGGTCTCCGGCGTACCGGGGTGGTGAAGCCAACCGAAGTCTGGTGGTATCTGAAGAAGTCGCCACAGGAGCTGGATCCGTGGATTGACTAGTGGAAGCCCGGGATGTTGAAGTCGTAACTGCCGCTTGTAGCGTGTTCAGGCGGGCGTCCACAGAAGACATGAATTGCAGCATGCGGGTCTGGACTTCACGCTGGCGTTGGAGTTCCTCCTGTACGGCTGCTAGTGCTGCAGCGGGATCCATGGCCTGATCTTACTGTCACGGCCAGGTGGACGGGCAGACCCAGGAGGTGGATCCACTGGGCCGAACTCCTAGATGGTAGTAAAGAGTCCGGTAGCTGGAACACTATAAACAGCAGAACAGTCCGTGCACACGAGTATAGCGGAGAAGTCCCTGGGACCACGGAGTCAAGGGTGGTAGTCCGGGTGACGCAGCTCAGGTTCGGAAGCCGAGATGATGTCAGGCGGGGTCCGGAACCTTTGGAGCGAGATGACGGGTCACCGCAGGGATCCGAGATGGTGTGGACTGTCAGGATGGCAGATGGACAGCGTTCGGGGTTCAGGATA